>NW_017304642.1:106299-124864 GCF_001594115.1 Trachymyrmex septentrionalis
TTGTATATATAAACTATATTAAAATTGTTAGAAAATCTCGCGTCTGAATCGTTTTGTGTAAGGAGATATAAGAAATAACCTTCTAAAACACGTATCACGTATCAGAGTCGTAACATATTTTTCAAAGAAAAGATAAATTTTTTGGAATAGATGATAGGAATAATTATACGGTAATATAAGTTTATATATGCATTCAAGATAATTATAATAAATGGAAAATATAATATAAGAATATTCACGTAGCAGTCTTACGTTCAGAAAATCTAAATATATATACATACATATATATTGTATATAAAATTTAAATACATATATAATAAAGCATATAGAAAACTATACAAATTTTACCTAAGACATATTTTCAAGTTTTCATATATTTTACTGTTCCGACGACAATTACTTACGCATATAAGCACAGATTACGTATATGCGGAAACGTTAATAAATAATTAATTCTCAAAAATGATATGTTGTAATATAATTTTATGTAATATATGTAATTTTATGTAATATAATTTTACACATGGTTGAATTCGTAAACAAAATAATCTTTAAAATCTTTGGTAAAAAAAAAATTTGAAAATTTAACAAAATTATAGATGGTGGGAATATTTTGTTATAATAAACAAAAAAATAAACCAAATTTTTTTATCTATAACTTTAAAGTAATCTTAAAACCGTTACAACTTTTGTTACAAAATTTTTTTCTATCTTTTATACTTCCATCGATATTTGCCTTGAAAGAAAAATACCGTTTTTTTTTTAAAGAAATGTTTCACCCCTTAAACATGAGTTAGCTCATATAAAACGATAGTGTCTCTTAGATTTTCGTGTTTAACAACATATCTCATGGAGAATCAAATCGGTTCCGGACAGTTGTGAACTTTCCTTGTAAGAAGGTCTTTTTAATCGCTTCCTGCCATAATAAATACTGTACTGCTTAAGAAGGATATAAGAATATAAAATTCTCCTAGTCTAATAACAATGTTACCCAGGATTGAATTTTCTTCTGTATATGCAACAATATCTCTTGTTTTTATGTAAAGAGGCTAGTCAAATGTAACAATTGTTGTCTTGAAGTTTATTTCTTTAGTTTCCTCGACTGCCATAAACAATAATATATTGCATATACAGTGTCGTAATTGCTTGGAGGTGCATTTATAAAGGGAAGAAATATGACTTTTGTGCGTTTAGTAATTTTATATTTCGTTAGACATTTCTAGAATATCCTCCATCCCAGGGACGGATCCAGAAGTTTATTAAGAGAGAGGGGGGGAGGGGGAGATCATTGACGCACCGCAAGCGAAATTTGTTTACGGTCAACCATAAAATGTCAAACATAAAATATTAAACATAAAATCATTATTTAATAGTAAGCGACAGAGATCATAGAACACGATCATCTTTATCTCTATTCATTCAATAGTGTAATGGGAGCGAGAATGAGAGAAATTGGCCATCTTCCATGGTCCCTCTCTTTCATAATTGTCGACTATATTTAAATACTACTTAAATACGGATCGCGCAGTCCATTCTTTATAGGCGAATTCAAGACAACAAAGTTAGGCATGCTTGCGAATGAGCACAATTGGTTCTTACCTGTGAATCCAACCAATCATGTTTAATTGCTTAGCGAGCAGACTTATCTAGTCGCTTTGTCGACTTGAATTGCCCTATGTCTTTGATTCCTCGTGACTTATGCCTATACAATGGTGGCACCAATACCGAACTCTGTTCATTCAGCGCGAATGGGCGAAAAACAAAAGCTGTAACACAAATTCATTTCTTTAAATACGAAGCGCCACTACGGTCTGAATGTTAAAATATGTTGAACTATTATATACATTTATTTAAATGAATTAATTTCAGAAATGATAATTGCGTGCCGATGGTTGTCGGACTTTCAACGCAATCAATCTAAAATATTAATAATCCAAATTTCCCAAATTTAATCTTAAAAAACTAATAAACTTATTGCAAAAAATATTGTCATGGTGGGGAGTCCAACCCGAATCTCTTGCATTCCGTGCAAGTGTCTCAAGCCTTTTTTGCTAAGGTCTCGGTAATCTAAAGGCTTAACACACTCGCACGAAATACAAGAGATCCGAGTATATACATATTATAATATTCAACATATCTTAACATTCAGATCGTAGTGGCGCTTCGTATTTAAAGTAATGTATTTAACATAAACGGTCTTGTTTCCAATCTTATAAATTCATTTATTTACTTTTTGGAATATAAAAAAGAATCTATATTTTGTATACTTAGAAAATTCATAAAATAAAAAATATTTTTAGAATATCAAAATTGTAATTAAGTATTTTAGAAATATCAAAAGTATATATAATCAGTAAATAATTAAAGAGATAATTAAAGAGATAATTAAAGAGTAATAATTAAAGTACTAATTGGTAAACCGGATGGGAAGAGACCATTGGGTAGACCAAGACGTAGATGGGAAGAAAATATTAGAATGGACCTTAACGAAATGGGGTACGAGGGTTACAAATGGAGGGATCTGGCTCAGGGACGGGAACAGTGGCGGGATTTGGTATTTGCGGCAATGAGCTTTCGAGTTCCTAACGCCTAATAATAATAATAATAATAATATATAATCAGTATAAATTAATCGAGCTCTCAATATTAAAAACATTATTACCAAAACAATAGGTAACTAAGAAGTAATACATAGTTAATGTACGTTACAATTCTTCTTTATGCTTTACCTATACATATATTTCTGACGTTTCGTCTGCTTTTTTCAGCTATCTTCATAGTATAACATTAGGCTTAATCCAAAATTTATATGCAATTGTTCTGAATAGGCATAATTAATCAATCCAGAATAATTCTCCATTTGATTATGTGAACGGCTCTTCTTAACAAGTTAAGATTTGTAAGATCTAAATACAAAATTCCATTCTATATTCAACAAAATTGCTTTCTATATTTATTCCATTTAAAAAACTCATCGGTTGTACTAATAACTTGCACTTCCATCTTGTTACGCATTAATATAGAATACAAATTACATAAAATTTGTTGATTAGACGTCTAGTGTGTCTTCGTCCGTGTCTACGTAACGTTTAAAATTATAAACTAATGTGTAGGTCAATATAACATTAAGTTAAAATAAAATAAATAGAAAAATAAAGTCAGTTTGACAATAATCTAATAAACAAAATATATAATATCTTTTTAAAAAACATAATGCTAATTATTAAACTGATCAAGAATTGACGTGTACCTATGGTGAAAAATTCGGTATCTGTTTATAAATTGAGCGCATTTGTTTGCAATTTTATGTATATTATTTCAGATACTAATCTCTTTCCAAGATATCTTTATTTATCACTTTGATATTCTCTCAATCTATCGCATGATTATGCTGCAACCCATGTTCAGCTCTAATGCCATGACAGATCTAATGCCGTTGTTCTTGCGTAATTGGCTTTTATGTTCGTTAATTTTTGTGTTCAATTTCCTTTTAGTCTGCTCAATATAAATTGCATCACTTTACACAGTACTTTATATACAACATTTTTACTATTTATTAATCAGAACTTATTAATGCAGAACATCTTTCTGAGTTCTATGATCAAGCTTCCCAATTGAAACCAAAAAAGGCTAAGTTTAAATCTGAGTTTTTAACTATATTAATAAATTTTTCAGAAATATTAGAAGTGTAAGGAATAGTGAACCATTGTTTTTTATTAATATCTTCGAAGTCGCGTGATTGCGAGAGTATAATTACCTTCAATTTTTACTGTAAATTTAATTTAATTCTATTGTGGAAAGAATTAAAAGTAGTTCTAGTATTTCTTTAATTATTTGATGAGGTACAGCCATAGCTATGTCATCTACATATCTAAGATAAAATGATAAGTCTAATCTTAGAATTTGCCCTTCTTTCCAGATCTTATAACACAATGTCTGCTATTATGAGGGATAGTGGAGAACCCATGGGTATACTATAATATTATATGTATAATAATATTTTTGTTGAAATATGTTTACAGAATTGACATTTAACAATATATTATTGTATTTAGTTAGTCATGAACAAACAAGAAGCATTAATCCAATTGTATTTTTAAAAATTTTATGTCAGTATTACATAGAGCTCAGACTAATTTATTAGATCAAGAGGCATTTTACGTTTTGATCTTCTTCTAATAATTTTAGATCTTGACAACTGCTTTGCAGTGGATTTCAGGTGTTCAAACGTTGAACGTGTTTTTGTATGTAGGATTTAATTTCCTTCTTAATAGTAGACATGCATGGTGTATCCGGTCGTTAATAATAAACCAAGGTGCGTCAACTATTATACGAAGGATTTTGAATTGAAATCTCTGTAAAATTTCGATATTAGAGTGGGCAAATGTTCCTCATAATTGTATTCCATATGTCCAAATTGGTTTCAATATGGCCTTCTAGAGAAGTAGTTTACATTCAAGAGATAAATTTGAATGTCCTATTAGTCAGAAATATATTTTCCTCAGTTTTAGCCTTAGTTGTTTGCGTTTAGCAAATATGTTTACGCCAGTTTAAGTGACGATCCAGATGGAGACTCAAGTATTTAGCGTGATCGTTTTGAGGTATTTGTATTCCATTTAATGTTGTTGGTGGACATATTCATTATTTATTAGTAAAAGTAACGTGGATAAACTTGCTCATTTACTTCTATACGCCAGATCCTGAGCCACTTTTGTATTTTGTATAAACTTGTCTGAAGGATGTGTGATGTCATCCTAGGGTCCTCATGCGACGCTAAAACAGCAGTGTCGTCTGCAAAAGTGCCAATTATAGATTTGTGATGAGTAGGTAAATTCGCAGTGTGTAACAAGACCGGTCTCAGTACACTGTGGAACTCCGGCTTGAATTACATGCAGAGCGATTGAAGTATTTTCATATTTAACATACATATGTCTCTTATCTAGGTAGGATCTGAGGAAATTATAGTAATTGGTAGAAAAATTGAACTTGATTTTATATAAGACCATCGCCAGACCTCATTAAAGGCCTGGGATACTTCAATAAATACAGCAGAACAGCATTGTTTTTTCTCGAATGACGCATTAATTTTGTTCACCAGTTTATGCACTTGTTCTATGGTGTTATGTTTTTTCTTAAAACCGAACTGGTGATCTAGCATGAGCTTTCTCTGCTCGATAATAGGTATAGCTCTTAGCAGGAGCAATTCCTTCTCCAGCAATTTCTTCTCCATCACTTTAAAAGGTAATAAGCTAATGGGACAGTATGACTTCATATCCTCCGCTGGTTTATCAGATTTTTGGATCACGATAATCTCGCCTATTTTCTATTGAAGTGAAACATAGCTTCTCTGAAGTATGGCGTTATACAGTTGCGTGAGATAAACAACATCATCTGTGGGGAACTCTTTTAGCAGCCTCCCAGTAATAAGATCATACCCGGACAACTTGTTTGGGTTTAGATTTTTTATTACACCCAGCACTTTATATTTAGTAAATTTACTAATTGGAGGGTTGAGTTGATTTGTTTGGTTTAGGACTTCTTCAATATTTATGATGTTAGTAGGCAAGAAATTTGGATTAAGTATAAAAAACAGTTGAGAAGTGTTTGATAAAGACTTCGGCTTTTTCTATGTTGTTCCTGATTCAGGTAATGTTCTTATATATGGGTGGGGAACTTCAGATGCTTTAATCTTTGGTGACTTCCATAAAGAGTAATCTGAAGTTTCAGAGACATTCAAATTACTTAGATAGCATTGAATACCTTTGTTTACATTTTGTAGAATTTTTAGTTCTTTGATTGCACGGTTAAGGTAACTTTTGTTGAGCAGAACATCTGTTTTGTTGCTACTGCTACGTAGTTTACGTTTCTTATCAATTTTTTCTCTAATGGACCGGCTACTGTCGGGTACAGGCGAGCACATCTTGATGTGCTCTCTGTCTTGATTTAATGGTGTTCATTTTCATGCTGCTTGTTGAACACAATTATTAAAGTGTTCATCAGCCTCCGTGATGTCGTCGTTTGTTCTAAGCAGTATGTTGACATTAAGAGCGGACTTAACAATTTTAAACTATTCCAATTAGTTTTACGGTTACATAATCTTAAAGTTTTTTGGAGACTACAATCTGACTATTGACAGTAATTAGAACTAGAGGGTGGTTCGATGATAGTTCCAAGCATGATTTGCATTTTATGTAAAATTTAGATGTATCTTTTGCAATATCGAAGTCGATAAGATCGGAGATCTTATTTGAATCAGATGGCCAGTAAGTTGATTCTCTGGTTGTGATTGCATATATGTGCAAATTGTCAATAACTTGCATTAGTTCACGATCTCTGGATAGAGTGAGTCTAGAGCCCCAGTGGATATTCATAGCGTTATAATCTCCTATTGCAATGAAACAATGACCTAGGCCAGTAAAGAATTTTGTAAATTGTTCCTTTTTTATCGAGTGCCTAGGTGGGCAGTACGGTCGAAAGGATTATAGAACCTGACCAGTCTTCAACTACGATATTAGTAGCCTGCAGAAAATCCACAGAACGAATTGGTTTCATGATGTTTTATATTTTCTTTAATGAGGACTACTTCCATAGACTGATCCGTCGGGAAGGTGGTATAATTTAAACTTAGGTATTTTCATGAAGTTTTTACTTGTGAAGTGTGTTTTTGATATCAACATAATGTCAATGCTGTATACTTTTAGAAATATTTGAAATTCATCAGAATGTTGCTATAAGCCATTGGCATTCCATACTGCAATATTTAATTTATCGAAAGTAGCAATATTTTGACTATAAGATTGTTTAACGTTTTTGTCATATTTGTTATTTTCTGCATCAGTTGTATTAGCATTTTGATGATGAACACATTGTGACTTTTATTTGAACATTGTAGTTGTTTAATGCCGTCACTATCCAAGAGTAAATAGTTGCTGCATTACCTGAAAGTAAGACATGTCTTTACTCGTTGTCGGAGTAGGTTGGTCAGAGGTGGAATTACTTTTGGTCTAAGGTTTATAATTTTGCTTTTCTGGAGTTATTTGTAGACCGTACAGTCCTTAATTCGGGGTGGTTTGTACAGAACACAGGTAACCCTGTCTGATCTTTCTTTTCTCAGGCAGTTTCTAATTTGATGTTCTCTTGCGCACATTACACATTTTGATCTGCGGTGGCAAAATTTGTGTGTGTAACCGTACTGTGTTAGCAGTTTGCGCGCTGCGGTATTTCCCTTCTAAGTAGGGGTGCTTTAAATACCACTCGACACTGCAGCAGGTACTGAGTTTTGTATATTTCTTTATTATTTATATCAGATTTTAAGTCAAAGAAAAATATTGATATGGCTTTCTTGGATATCCTTTGTTTAATGTTTTAGATATTGAAAACATTATTGCCCAGTTGTTCAATAGTTTCTTTGATTTCAACAGGATTTGTCGACGGGTGTATGTTCTTGAGATTCTGAAGTTACACTCATGTTTTGGTTTATATATATAAAATTCGGTACCACGTTGTTTATGTTTTTTAATTATTATTGTATAGGCTTCTGTAGATTTGGATTGGATTTTTACCTGATGGGTACCAATGACATTAATCCTGGGGAACGGTTTCAGAAATTTAGTAAGCGGTTGAATGTTATTAACGCTGTCCACGAAGATTGGAGGAGGTTTGATTTGTTTTTCCGATTGAACAGAAACAGTTTCCGAAGTATGTTTATCGTTATCAAAATCTTGAAAACGATTTGATATTGGAACTTGATCACCTAATTAATATGTATCTATTTTGATTTGCTTATAGCCTTTGTTTTGCAACGTAGGGCTGTCTCTAAACCTTTTCTTAAAGGTAATTTGAACCCATGAGTCTCTCTCTGTTTCTCATCGCTGCGATTTTTTTTGTGTTTTAATAAAAGTAAAAGAATTAACGTTTATGGCTTTTACTCGATTTGAGAGATTTTCTTAAATTCCGTTAAAGGATGAGTTCTAATGTTAAATTTTATACGATCAGATATTAAGACAAGTTTTTCTTGAGGTTTTGCAGTGTGGATCCTATTGTTAGAGATTTCTACTTTTTTTGGTGGTCATCTCGGGGTTTTTTTTTTATATCAGTAAGCAATAGTTGGTCCTCTCCAGAATCCGTAGGACCTACCTCCGTAGAAGGTAGATTTTCCAATATAATTGAGCTGCCACCTGGGATAGTTTTTCCTGAATATGATTTTTCCATTGCTTGGCTGCCAACGATTCTGGTGTTTTTTTTAAGATTGTCTCCCTTAAATGATTAATTCTAATTTTAAAGCGTCAAGAATTCGCCTTTTTGCCCTTGTATGTCTTAGCGTTATCCAGGGGGCATGGCGAAGACATGCATACATCGGACTGGACAGGAATAAATGGCATTTCTCAGGTTTTATTGGAGCTCCTCCATCAGCAGGGCGAGCATCCCCGAGACCACATACTACCTCTTGACGTTCTATTTTCTTGAAAACAAAAGATTTTAATCCTGCGTTACCTTCCTCTTCAAATATTTGTAATTCACCCTTCTTTAGTGATTTGAAGTTCCATTACTTTGTTTCACTTTGTCAATGCCTGTCGAGTTGCACACCATTGCCGATGCAGGAATAATATAATGTATGTCACCCATACTATGAAATATATTTAGATTATCAATAGTATTAAGTTAAAATCGGTATTGTTGAAATCAAATTGACAGAATGATTGTGATAATATTTTATCTTTCGGCCATTAGTACAGATGATTAGAACATTCTCACATTGTTATAAATGGAGCAAATTCCCAACTTCGATAATATTTCAATAAAAGCTTTACCACAGATATATGTTATCGTTAAGCATTAGATATATGCTTATCTTTTTATATATGTATAATGCTATACCAAGTTGAATAGATGATAGAAATAATCGCGGTCTTGTTGCAGCTATTATGGAATGAGCAATCGTAGTATACTGAACAAAATATTTGATGGCTTTTTATGTTTTACTATTATTTCTTGCAATAAAAGTTGCATAATTCTGAAACACAATCATGTACGTTGGCGAAGAATTCATGACTATCAGGATATGTACAAATTTCATAAAAGTACCTCCTAATATCAGCTCGTATGATTTCAGCAGCTTTTTGTATTATTCGAAGTTTTTCATCACAGTAATTATTTGTCCGTGTTTCATACTGCGTCACTTATAATCACTTGCCCAATATTTGTAAAGCATATTGTACTTTTTTCTTATTATTTGTGACCATATAATGTTATTTTGATGTTTTTCTTTAAGTTTTTCTTCAATAATTTTTATATTCGGAACTTCACTATCAATTACATCAATAAGCTCCGGTAATAAAAATTGACATTCTTCAGAATTTTCTAAATAATTATACTCTGCCTGAAAGATGAAATATTAATAGACAAAGAATCGACTTTTTTCGTCATACCTGGTTTGAAAATAAATAATTTTTCACAATTAATGATGATATATCTCAACAGTAATTAAATTGAGACTTGTTGATAAACAAGTACATTATGATCTCATTCTTCTTACGGAAAGATTGCTGAGTGTATAGTTATTACAGCTGCCCGTGTGATAATTACTATTGATGGATCCTATGATAGGCATTAGTCTCAAAAGATCGTTCAATCAGGGCAGACGCTTCGGTACGACTGTTACATTATCCGTATATTTTTGCAAAGCCGAGTTCAGCGTTAAACGTATCTTATAATCTTACTTTGTTTGTATACTGGTGGTATTGTTTCCTTTTGTCACGGAAGCAGAAGCTTGCAGTAAGAACGGAAGAAATAATTTCGCGTTTCAACAACACTAATATAAACATAACTAATAAAATCGGTCGACTGCTTCTTATTGTCGAGTGAATGCGTATCGTGTTATTGTTGTGCCACTAATATGTGTTCCTTTCTTCGAGAGCTTTTCAGTTAACGAATAATTAATTGACAGAGATTGATATATATAAGTAAAGTAACTAATATATTTGATATTAAAATTAATCAACTGCTTTCTACCGTTATTGATTAAACGCGTGTGTTAGTAAACAATGCTGTATTTCTTTTTTCAAAAAACTTTCAGCTACAGAATGACTGATTGATAATGATTAATAATTTTGATAAAATTTAACAGATTAAGCTATTAGTAGATTTCCCGTTTTCTTCAAGTGAGCTACTAGATAGTTTGTATGTGAAGTGGCGCAAACCTGAATGTATGTTAAAATGACATTTTATGACAAAAGTAGAAGTGAATAATATTACTCATTCTATGTCAATACTGTATATATTTAATTATTATTGTATATATGTTTATTTATTATTTGTGTTGTGCATGCAATGTACCATATATAAATGTACGCATATTAAAATAACATTAAATGTATTAAAATTATATGTATAATATTATATTTATATTGCACATATATTAAGAGGCTCTTTGGAATATTTTTAATGATTGCTGATATAAAGCTATATTATAATATTTTAATAACGATTTTCAACACAAATTTAAAAGAGAAGTGCTGGAAATAATTTCTGAAGTATTATTAATTCTATTTGACATCACTGATAAAATTCCACTTCTTATAATAAAATATTCAGTAGCAATTTTAGCAGATTCAACAGTTGAGTAAGCGCTCACTGCTATGTGTGTATTTTTCTGGATCTAAAAGTCTGATTGGATGATCTAGAAAAGTACATAAATAACAGTAAGCATTCACTCAACTATTGAGTCTGCTAAACACAGCAATAAAGGCGTATGTATTACTGGCAGTACTGTGTAGGCAGTAATTTGCAGTAATATTATTGCGGCAGTGGTTTGAAATAATCATTGATAATTAAGCTCTGTAATTTCTAATATTCCGAATAATATACCATGTGATTTGTAACATTTCCTATAATATTTTCTGTGATATTTTGTAATATTGCTATGTAATTATCAGTAATAGTTTTGTGTAGTCAGCAGTAGTTCTTTTTTATAAGGGTCATCATTACGGGTACTAGCGACCATGAATGTAGCTTTAGCGGTGGATTTCTGAATTTTACAAACTTTTCTCCTTATTATGTTTAAGAACTTTCTTTGCTTTTTATAAAAATCGTTATCGATAACTTGCTTATAAAGAAAGCATGCACTTTTAAATGTGATATCTTCAAATCTACATTTTTTTATTGGAATTGCACAAGAGGTTGATGTTTTATTTACTTCTTTCCTTTTCAAAACATTGATACATTTTGTCTTGTGTAAGTTTTATGACATGTCTCATGTACATATATAGAGGTTACCTTCGTTAATGGGACATCCTTCCCATTTCCTAATTGTTTGTTGCATTTGCTTATTGCGTTTAATTCTTTTATTGTATCTGTGAAAGTGTACAACGGAAATTTAATGATTACCACATATGTACAAATGAAGACACTCCCCCTATATTACGGTTCTGAAAAAAATAAATACAGCAAATTTTTGCCATGAAAACATTTTTAATAACAATACCCTATTACGGAACAATTCTTAATGCAAAATTTTGGAACTAAATACGATACAGCAAACATTATTAGAAAATTATTACAAGATTTTTCAACATACGAGGTCTGGCTATTAAATAACAAGACTGCGCGCGCAGAAGGCGTCCTAGAGGGGTAGGGTGGGAAATGAATGCAGCGTTGGATAGCTGGAAGTGTCTACTATTCCAGTACGAAAACACGTTTTTGTCGCAGTAGTAATATTTTTTCTATAGAGGTTAGAAACGAACTTGTTTTTTTCTCGTGCCGATAACAATGTGTGACGAAAAACACGAGCAACGGATCAATGTGAAATTTCTCATTAAATTAAAAAAAACTCCGACTGAGTGCTATAAGTTGTTGAAAGAGGCCTATGGTGAGAATTCTCTATCTCGTGCGCGTGTTTTCGAATGGTATAAACGGTTTTCTGAAGGCCGAGAGAGCACCGAAGATGACCAACGTCCAGGTCGACCTGTCTCTGTTTCAACTCCGCAAACAGTGACCAAAATCAATGAAATTGTGCGCGGAGATCGTCGTATGAGCATTCGGATGATTGCTGAGACTGTAAACGCCGATAAAGAAACTGTCAGAAAAATTTTACATGACGAATTAAACATGAAGAAAGTCTGTGCGAAGTTGGTCCCAAAAAATTTGACCCCTGACCAAAAGCTCGTCCGTCAACAGATCTGCTCAGATTTTCTTGAGAGGTTAGATGAAGAGCCTGAATTGATGGAAAACATCATCACTTGCGATGAAACCTGGATATTCCAATACGATGTTGAAACTAAGCGGCAATCCATGCACTGGAAAACTCCTGCATCGCCAAGAATGAAAAAAGCAAGGATGTCGAAATCAAAATTTAAAGCCATGCTAATCGTTTTTTTCGACATCAACGGCATCGTGATGACTGAATGGGTTCCAGAGGGTCAAACTGTAAACCAAACTTACTATTTGACAGTTTTGGCAACACTGCGAGAGCGAGTTCGTAAGAAACGGCCGAAGTTGTGGAGAAACAAGTCGTGGATCTTGCACCAGGACAACGCACCTGCTCATAACGCGCTGTCTGTGAAGCGTTATTTAGCCGCTAGAGGCACTCCAGTGCTCGAACACGCGCCGTACTCGCCTGATTTAGCACCGTGACTTTTTCCTGTTTCCGAAGATCAAGTCTGCCTTAAAAAGAACCCGGTTCGAGTCGATGGAAAAGGTGAAGCGAAAATCGGCGAAGCTCCTAAATGCTCTTACAAAAGAAGACTTCCAGCATTGCTTTGACCAATGGAAAAAACGAATGGAACGGTGTGTGGCGAGGGGAGGGGAGTACATTGAAGGGGAGCATTCAATTGTAGAACAATTTTTAAAATAAAACTCTTTTTCATAAGCAGTCTCGTTATTTAATAGCCAGACCTCGTATTTGTGGTTTATGCTGATCTATAATGCATCCTCGAGAAAACTGATAGCGATAAGGAAGCATCTACGCGCACGTATCAACATCATCATCAAGTATTTAGCATAGGATACTACGTGCGCTGTTCGTACAACAATTCGCTATTAAAATATCGATTTCGTCGATTGCCTTTCCGGTTGCCTTTCATGGTTTGTCGAAAAACTGAGAAGTTTAGCACATCGTGTAATAAACATTTAGCAACTAATGTCTTCATGGAAATTTTGTCAAACGAACAGTGAGAGACATTGTGCAACGCATTGTCACGTGTGTGAAAAACCTTCGCGCTAGACGATAATCGAGTAAGCGATTATTGCCATTTAACCGATTGTTGCAGGTGTTCCGCGCATTCAAATTGCAAAATTATAAAAATTTATATTTTATTCCCATAGTTTTTCACATTTTATTAAACTATAATTCACATTTTATTATCAAAGAAATAGCTACAGCATATGAAGGCAGTATAGATTTATTACCAATAACAAAGAAAAAAATATATATCATTTACAAAAAATGTTAAAGATATAGCTAAAAGATCAGATTCGCGAAATAACATAAAATTACAGTTCATCGATTCTTATAAACTTTTAAGTGCCAGTTTCGACAAATTAGCATTCTTTCTCAATAAAAATGAACTTCGAATTTTACAACGCGAATTTCAAAATTTGTCCGAAGAAGACTTCCAGTTACTGACACGAAAAGGGATTTTTCCATACGAATACATTGATTGCGCTGACAAGCTGCAAGATACACGTTTACCACCGCGCGAATCATTCTACAGTTCCTTGACCAGTGACACTGTATCCGAAAGTGATTACGCGCAGGCCATGAACATTTGACAACAGTTCTCTGTTCAAACTTGGGTGAATACAGCGATCTACATTTAAAAACGGACGTGTTGCTGTTAGCCGACATATTTGAAAATTTTCGCGATAAATATATTGAAAGTTACGGTCTTGACCTACCCTGCGTATTATTATACTTTACCGCTATGCTGAAACATACACGCGTAAATTTCGAACTGACATTGATATGATAATGTTTATCGTGCGCGGTATACGCGGCGGCCTTAGTCAATGTTCCAGCAGCGAACCAATAACAAATATATGCAGTAGTACGACCCGTCAAAACCTTTTACTTGATATACTTCGATGTTAATAATCTATACGGATGAGCGGTGTGTCAATCGTTGCCATACGCCAAATTTCGATAGGTCAAAAACGTCTCGGACTTTGACGTTAACGCGATTGCTCAAGATTCGCTCACAGATTCTTGAGATCGACTTAGAATATCCGTTTGCATGACGAGCATATTGACCTGCTATTCTATCCAACGCGTGATAAATTACGTGGCAAGTAGCATGATAAACTTTTATCGACTGTGTATAACAAAAAAACGTTACGTTATATTGTACATTATCGCAACTTGCAGCAGTACATGCGTCACGGTCTTCATGTAATAAAGATTCATCGCGTATTGCAATTTGCACAATCACCATGGCTTCGCGATTATATAGAACTTAATATAAAATTTAAAACATTTGCGAAGAATAATTTTGAAAAAAATTTATTTAAGTTAATGAATAATGCAGTATTCGGAAAAATCATAGAGTGCGCAATCACATTATTTTATTATTAACACAATGGGATGGACGATACGGCGCAGAGGCAATGATCGCGAAGCCGAATTTTCACAGCAGAAGTGTATTTTTTGAAAATCTGATAGCAATTAAAATTCGTAAACTTGAAATGAAGTTCAACAAACCGATCTACGTTGGAATGTGTTTCGATGTATCGAAGGTCTATTTGTATAAATTTCATCACGAATATACGAGTAGAATTCGTTCCTTTCTATTATATTAGTTGTTAAAATACAACTACTTGTCGTTCGGTAGTTGGATAGCGTCGTTTATCCGTCAGCAATCTACCATGTGTGATTGCAATCTCTCATTGAAATGAAAATAATGTAAACAGCTGCAAAGAAAAATAAATAATGTTAATTTTTTTTTAAAAAAGAATTTGTTTTTATTAATTATATACTTACCGATCGCAAATGTACTTTTGACCGTGATGTTTACTCAATCGCGAGCTTATGAACCGAGATAGATTCTTGATTCATACAAAATGGCTCACATTGTCGTCTTGCGAATGTAATCTTGCAAATATAATAAATTGACATGTTTCTCCTTTCTGTTGTCAGAGAGTCGTATTGGGAGAACGTTAGCATTTTTTGTCCCTCGATACATTAATGGACACATTGAGACGTTCGAATTTTGTTATGTCTTTTAACATTATAGAAAATTCTATATTTTGGAAATTCAGCACCATCGTATAATGTGGATAGAAAGATCCGCGTTTTTTTCGACTGGGTACAGAATGGCGACCACCGACCACGCGAAGCATGCATTGTCCATCGATCGCACGTTAATCACCGCTCTCTTTGTCATTATCTCTCGCGGAACTTCGAAGCGAGATTGGATCCTATGCGCATTGGATTACATTTATTGATGTTTATTGTAAGATTCAGGATTCGCGACAATGCCCACCCACTGCCACGTTCTTCGAGAGATGTGGATTCGATGACGAGTCGCTCGTATCACTCACGCAAGTTCTTCGATGTTTGAAAGAGTTTTTAGTATTAATACTTTTATTGGCACATTTATCACCTGTCGCAAATTCGCCATTAAATATTGTGTTCACTTTTATACAGTTGTGTCTTGCACTTGCTCGAGCACTACACTGCTGATGTCTTCTAAAAATCGTCGCAGCTCAATATAGTCCGCGTTAATTACCACACCGGTTAAAATTCGATTTTCAAACGCTGCATCGCGCGACCTCTCACTAAACAAAAGTTCTTTCCACGTTATTATCACTGTTATTGCTCGCATAATCACTAATAAATGCAGAAGTCGTCTTTCTAATTGAGTCTTTGTACCCTCTAGTCGTGCAATTGTAGTGATTAGAGATTATCTGTATCCAGTGGAGAGCCGTGGACGCTTGACATGATTGCATTCTTCAAGCTGTTTAATAAATTCATTGCACTCTTTTATCCACGTGAAACACTCCTTCAAGGTAGCAATTTAGTGGGATCGCTTCAACAGATCGCGCTCTACTTGATTGAAATCTCGATCCATGTTTACAACTCTTTACTAACAGTAAGATGAGTTCATTCTCATAGATTTCAACGTATTATAATCTGATACATTTCTAGACTGAATTTAAATTATCTATAACTCATTTTTTTCAAAGTAGAGCATTATGTGCTCATTTCCAAAGTATGCTTTAAAAAAAAATTATGAAAATACAATTCTATCGAGTTTTATTTACATTTACACTTCTACTAACCTTGAAACATATGCCAAAACATGTTCGATTGTCATGTTCTCTCCAAAAAAAAGTTAAGTCAATGTCAGTCTCGGTATCGTGTAATCTGTGTCTATTTCTAATCAAATTTTTGATCCTATGATTGATGGAGTCAAAGACTCCACTTTCTAGACTTTATCTTTGACTCCATCAATCATATGGCTTATGGTACCTTTCATTCCGCTTCATACAGAGAAACTTAGATCTTTGAATAAAAGCAAAAGTGATATCAGGGTGGCCTTCCGCAGCCCTAACAAAATGGGCAAATATATAAGAGTCCAGAAGGATTCTTGTCCCAGCACTTCGAAAAGCAACGTTGTTTATAAAATTCTGTGCAATGATTGTGACGCTTCTTACGTTGGACAGACGGGCAGGCAATTAAAAACCAGGATTGCCGAACATCGTAATCATATTAGACATAAAACTTCTGCCCGCTCTGTCATCACCGATCATAGGTTGAGTCACAATCACGATTTTCAATGGGACAATGTTCTGATATTAGACGAGGAACCTTCGTATAAAAAGCGCTTGATTTCAGAGATGCTACATATTAAAAAACAGAAGAACAGTCTTAATTTGCAGACCGACACCGAGGGTCTTAATAAGGCATATCTACCGATAATAAACAAAGTCTGACTTTCGATCCTGTCGACCCGTCTCCTCTCTCAGTGCGTCGCGTGCCGTCTTAGCGAGCGGTCGGTGTCACGTGCGATGTTGACATGTCTGACTTCGACGATTACATCCCTATCATTGTCAGGGATTTTCACACTTGTCATGCATTGTAGCGATTTTCATTTCCTGTTCGGTGTTGGTGAGTGAGCACTTGGCTTCTTATCTGCGGCGTGTTTTGATTTTAAGTTTTTAAGTTTTTTAGTTTACTTGTTTTTTATGAGTTCCCTTCCTTTTCCGTTTTTCAGTCAGCACTTGACTATGTTTCTTAACATCGGTTTGATTGCCCCATCGCACATACGACATTAAGCTACGTCGAGATCCATCACATTTGCTGATTTCCGCGCGTTAAAAATGTTGCGTCACTAAATGTTATCGATTTATTATTATCTTTTTCTGTTGTATTCTTTTATGTTCTTTTATGTCTTTTATATTATATTCTTTTTACATCTGAGGAGGGCTCAGTCCAGCAGCCGAAACTTGTTTGTTTTATATTTTAATATACGCCGTTGTACTTTTTATTTTATTTTATGTATCTTTGACTGTTATCTTTAATTATATATATTATGCGACGACTCTTTTTCGCCATTTATTTTGTTTATTTTAATTAATAAATGTTGTATCTAGAAAAATTACATTATGCCATATCTTGACCAAAAAACGGTTGGAGCATATACCGACGAATAATTTTTCGTTTTATAACATATGTTTTTTGCATTGTTTGTTTATAGCAATATTCCCTTTTTTTTGTGATGTTTTTTGTTGTCTTGACTGCAGCCCCCAAAATCTGTGATGTTTTACTGCCACTCCACATGATGTCATACTCCCACCTCCGAAGAATCCCTTGCGCCTTGCATTCCCCTTAAAGTTTCTGAGTTAGAATTCACAGCATTACTATTAACGATTTAATCCGACTTTTGTATGCAGGGTAGTTTTAACAAAATCGAACACGCCGCGTTACGGTTAGACAGAGGTAGTGATATATTTCTCTCTTTGTTATCGATTTTGTTGAAAATATTATCCTGCAGACAAAAGTCGGTTCAAATTGTCTCGCGTCGCGACTTTGATTAGAGGATCTCTAATATTAATGTTCATGTTATTTTGAGAGTATATACGTAATTATCATATTTTTACTGCATAAAGTGTGGTTGTATAAAAATGAGTACATGTAATTCTTACTTGCAATATGTATTCAGACTGTCACCAAAATATTAATAAATATTAACGATAAGTTTTTTCGGATAAAGTTCCGAAAGGATGAATTCGTTTATTTTGTTGACGATTACTATATCGTTTGATGTGCTGATAATGAATATTATCATGCCTGGCGGCAGTACGTGCCGTCCTTTTCTATAGTATATCTCGAATACTATTTATTCTAAAAATATGAAGTATCAATTAAATAAAGCAAATATCATATTATGAACTCAGAGACATATCAATTTTAAAATTTTGCAAATAAACTTTTTTGGCTATTATTATCGACTATGAAAATGATGGCACAAATTGGAAAAAAGAACTACAATATTCAAACGTCTGTATGTCGGTCAATTTTTATCGAGCATAAATTAATAATATATTTTCTAAGAAATTTTATAAATTTAAT
>NW_017304642.1:125157-129027 GCF_001594115.1 Trachymyrmex septentrionalis
CGCACACACACACACATATGTATATATATAATATTAATGTAGATATTAATTATTCTATCGTCATTATACTTGTTTATTTATACAAAAAGTCCGATTTTATCATAGAATCAGTATTTTAAAAAAACTTCTAAAGGCTGTATCTTGGAAACTATGCATCGGACAAAATAAAACAAATTTTATTTTAAAAATAATTTTATAAATAACAAATCAAACTAACCAAGACTTCTTATAAATCAAAGAACTGGAAAGGATACGGGCAGAAGGAGTCAAGCGCAGAAAACGTTGCGCGAATAATATTATATATTATGAAGTGTGAAACTTCTTTATTCACTAAAACGCGCTTACATGTTTCGACTCACTTTTGAGCTTTCCTCAGAGACAACATAAATTAACATATACAACCTATGAATATGAAATTAACCTGTTATGATGAGCTCCCCTACATCAAGAATTTAAATGTCGGAATTAAAATAAAAAAAGAGTGAAAGAAAAAGGAAAAGCAATAAGAAATGAAATTAGGAAATATCATAAAATAGAAATAGGAAGAACTAATTTATATATATCAAACAATTTAAAAATTATAATTAATTATCCAATAAATATAAGGACGCTTTTTATGCTCACAGAGCATCATATCGCAAATACTACCATAAAAACAATTCAAGAACCAGCTCCTGATAATGTTGGCCCCTCAGTATCAGACATAGTGAGTTACCTTTTGTTTTTAAGTTAGTAATTTTCCAAGATAACAAATGGAAAGATGTATTATTAATAAATTCCAAGAACAAGAAAAATCGATAAACACTCCAGAAATACTCATTACTACGAACGACACTGACTGACTAAACATGACAACAACTCAAGCCTATAGCTTGTCTATGATCAGGAGATAGGTCTTGAGAAGTCCATCCATATCCATCCGCAAGTTAAGTGCATGCGTCTGTTTCCTAATAAATATCATCTCCAAAATCAATCTCTTCCTATAGTGAGGCTCCTTATCCAGTATTGTAACGTTGTTCCAATCGAAACCATAGTCTTCTTGTAACCAATGCTCCGTTATGACATTACGAGTAGTGTTCCATCGGATGTAATTCTTATGCTTCGTGATTCTTGACCTAAGCTATCTACACATCTATCCCACATAACTTGCATTGTAACTCTTACACGAGACCTTATAAACAACATTCGACTTTTTGTCACGCGATAAAAGATCTTTATGCAAAGGTCTCTAATGAATTCTCGCAATTTATTACAACTATAAAACGATAGCTCTCATATGCTCGCTATTCAATCTGCTAAACTTCTCAGTAAAATCACAAACAAAAGGAATAGTGAAACACGAAGGCTTGCACTGCTTCAATCCTATTATCATTAACAACACTATTCCTATTTCTAGCTGTAATAATTTTCTTCAAACGATTGTTAATATTCTCAAATATAAAGTTCAATGGATAATCATTCTCTAACAATACTTTAATAATAAAACATAAATTATGGGGGTAAAATTTAGGATTCGAAAGCAAAACTATCCTAATCTCGCGATTGTACCTATTTTTTAAGAAACAGAATGCTGTGACCAAAAATTCAAATATCTACCCGAAAAAGTCGGCATGTGGTATCAATTGAACTCTATCAACCCATTATCACTAATCACTGTAACATCCAAAAAATTCACTCTATCACCCCCTACCTCCATAGTGAACTGAAGCCTAGGATGCTGAGAATTAAAAATATCAAGAATGGAACTAACCCAAGACACAGGTACCAATAATATGTCGTCAACAAATCTATAGTAAAAGAGCAACGGAAACCGAATAAAAAACAAATCTCTCCAGCTTTCGCATAATTAGATCCGCGATGATGAGAGATAACGGAGAGCCTATAGGAGTCCCGTAATTATATATATAACAATGTCTATATATAACACTATCAAAAACAAAGAGAGTAGAATATAAAACAAGCTAAACTGCTTTAATGAATTCCTTTTCCGGTAAACAACAATCTCTAGAAATAAATCGCCAATGGTCATTAATATAGTCCATCGCATAGTCAATGGGGATATTAGTAAAGAAGCTCACAATATCTAATGACATTAACCAAAATTCATCACTCAAACGTCTACCATCAAGTTCCTTTACAAGTTTAAAACTATTTTCGATATGACTATGTACCTTAGAAATTGTTTTTATGATAATATTAAGAAGAAACATTGCTAAACAACTACAAAGGGTTATTTATAGAAAAAACTATTATACAAAGGGGCAGTCCTGTTTATGTATCTTCGGAAGAGTGTAGGCTCTCGGAAGTATCATCATTGCTTAACAAATTTCTATATGTGAAATTAGCTATGTTATATACTTATTTTTCCTCCCAACTAACTAATAAAGCGCGTAAGTCCGTTGTCATCCTCCTTGTCGGATCTCTTTCAACTACCTCATATAAGTATTCACACTTTAAAGTATCTCATTTACCTTAGAAATGTACGTCTGTCTATCCAATGTTACCGTCACATTCCCCTTATCCGCACGAGTAAAAATAATCCTATCATTCATATCTTTTAAAAAAACCCTACTGTCTTTCGCTAGCTGTGACAAACTCTTATCTACAGAGACAACATAAACTAACATATATAAAAACTGAATACAAATTAATCTGTCATGGTGAGTTCCCTTACATCGAGAATTTAAATATGGAATTAAAACCAGAAAGACAAGTCTTTCTTTACGGCTCACCAGTGATAAGAAAGAGAAACACGTTAATGTACATGCAAGGATCCACGCAACTACAGTGTCGGGCAGTTTGCGTGAATAAAAAATTTATCCCGTCTCGTAAGATCACAACTCACCAGAATGGAGCACAAAAAGTTTTTCTGCGATCGGTAAGTACACATGAAAAAATCATAATTTTCCGTCTTACTAATAAAATATTGATACTAGTTATAATTTTTGTTTTTTTCAGGTGCTTGCAATACTTTAAGACGAACGAAAAATTGCAGTCGCACGCAATGGACTGTGGGAAAATTAACGACTGCGCTATCCGACTGTCAAGCGTGAATGACAAGTGACTCGAATTTGAGAACAAATTTGCAATAAGGAGCGCATCCCATTTATCATTTACGCTAACTTGGAGTGCGTTTTACAGAAGATGGAACAGGGAAGATGTCGTCGTACACATATCAACAGCACAAGGTATTCAGTATAGGATACTACGTGCGATGTTTGTATGACGACACGTTATCGTTATATCAGTTTCGTCGCGATGAAGATTGCATAGCGTGGTTTGCGCGACAACTCCAAGACTTGGCACATCATGTAAAAAATATTATATCCGCCAACGTACCCATGGAAACGTCGAAAGAACAATGGAAGGTGTACCGTAGTGCGACGCGTTGTCATACCATCTGATCAAATTTGACCCGGACTGGTCCATTTAAACCGCGCGCGTGAATTGAATCGGTAAAAATTTTTTTTTTCTAGATTGGTACAACCTTCTCTGACATTCGTGTGAAATTTGAGCGGGATACGTCAATTAGTGTGTGTTTGGCAGCCATTTGTTTACGACGCAAAAAGTTTTTCTGGCAATTTTTACTATGAAAAAAAAAATTGAACAACGAGTTTGCTTGAAATTTTGTGTTTCCAATGGAATTACGGCTACGGAATCATTGAAAATGTTGCAGAAGTGTTTTGGGGAGTCTACTCTATCGAGAACGCAAGTATTTGAGTGGCATAAAGCATTCAGTGAGGGTCGTGAGGTCGTAGAAAACTTGTCTCATGCGAGTCGTCCATCCACCTCTGTTAACGACGATAACATGGAAAAAGTGAAGGAAATTGTGCTTGAAAATCCTCGTGTTGGCATTAGAGAGATAGCAGA
>NW_017304642.1:131696-179623 GCF_001594115.1 Trachymyrmex septentrionalis
CGCCTTCGTCATCCGCGAGTTGTTTGAGGACGCGTAACGCCAAAAACGGAGCACTGGCCGTTCCATATGTGACCGTGCGTAATTGATACTCGTTTATGGCTTCTGCGGGAGAACGTCGCCATAGAATTCTCTGCAAATCTATATCGCGAGTGTCGATTAATATTTGCCGATACATTTTGGCAATGTCAGCAGAATAAACAAACCGGTGGGCTCGCCATTGAGTATGCACAAGTGATAAATCGGACTGCAATTTTGGTCCAGTCATCTGTAGTTCGTTGAGAGATCTACCGTTTGTAGACACCGCAGACGCGTTAAAAACTATCCGAGTTTTTGTTATAGAGCTCGAGGCCTTCACAATTGAGTGGTGGGGTAGATATACACATGGAGAATTGCGTTCCCGAGCAGGCGCCAGTCGCATATGACCGAGCTCCTCATACTCCGCGAGAAATTGCATATACGATTCGCGTTCGTCAGGACGCGAAGAAAGTCGCTTTTCTAATGAAAGTAAGCACCGTTGTGCGCGAGCTCGTGTGTCCCCTATATCGATAGGTGACAGTGATTTCAGAGGCAACCTAACGACGTATTGACCACCGGGAGTGCGACTGTGAGTTTTCCGGAAGTGCTCCTCACAGCGTCTTCCTCAGATGCGGGAAACGACTTTGGAATTTCCTCAATTTCCCAAAATCGAGACATCAGACCACTCAAATCTTCCGCTATTTGCATATGGTGCACATGTACTGGCGAGGTACTGTCTTCCATCGTTTGCGACTTAGTACGCCCAGACAGAACCCAACCGAATACAGTGTTCTGTGCCACCGGCTCGCCCATACGCCCTCTCCTGATACCGTCGCGAAGCACATACGGATGCAAGTCGGCTCCGATTATCGCGTGGATCGGAATATCGCTTGCTGGACATTCATCAGCCATTATAAGACCGTCGAGGTGTGGCCATGTGGACAGCGGATGACGGAACCGCGGGAGATATGTGGTGAGCGTATCTAGCACTAATGCGTCCGTCGAAAAGGCCGGAACGGTCGCCTTGATAGGGGTAATCGTGATGGGCACCGTTCTTTTAACCGTACTCGTAATACCGCCGCCGATTCCGCTCACCGATGCATTCGCCGAGTACGATCGCGCTTGTAGTGCATTCGCAACGTCGCGCGTAATGAACGAATGCGTGGAGCCTGGGTCGAGCAGGGCCCGGAGCTTCACCGTTCTCTTCGATGACGCGGTTACCATGATCCATGCAGTTGCCAATACAACGTGTGCCGATTGCGGTGTTGCCACCAGGTGCGACTGCACAAGATTTGTATCCACGCGTGGCTCGGATGCACTCGAGGTACTGGCACTTGCTTCGGATACGGGAAGCGTCTCTGTGAGCGCCTTGTTCGAATTCGTTCCGCGATGCAACAGCGTATGATGTCGAGAATTACATTGAAAACACGACCGTTTACTCGGACACGATTTTTGTTGATGCCCGGAGCAGAGGCAATTGAGACATACTTGAATCTGTTTTGCAACGTCCCACCGATTGGAGACGGGCTTCGATATAAACCTTTTACATCGATAGAGCGAGTGTGATTCTCCGCAAACGGGACATTTCACGGCTGTTGCATTGGAAAGATGCGATTGCGCTTTCGATGTGCTCGGGTTCTGAACCGCCGAACTCGAAGACGACTTTGATTTGCTTATAATTATACTAGACGCTTCTAAGGCGCGAATGCGTGAAGTTAAAAAACTTTCGAAATTAGCAAACGTGGGAAAGTCGGAATTTTCGTTAAATGTCAATTCCCAAGCTTCGCGCGCTTCTCGATCTACGCGTTGTGTAAGAAGAAACACAAGAATATCATCCTGCACCGGATGTTTCATTAACTTTAAAGCCTCAATGCTTTCTTTGGCAGTATCGAGGAGCTTGCGTAGCTCAGAAGGAGAATTTTCGCGTGAGACCGATTTCAACGCAAATAAATCGGCTAAATGTAAATTAACCAATCGGCGTTCATTCGCGTAGCGTTCAGTTAATAATTTCCACGCGATAGGGAAATTCGCTGCAGTAGTTTGCACGTTTCTGAGCAATTGTGAAGCCTCGCCGTCGAGGCACGACTTTAGGTAATGCAACCGTTGTAAATTATCGAACGACGGATCGTCAATAAACATTGATTTATAATAATCGCGAAATTCTTCCCAATTTTTATAATTGCCGGCAAATCGCGGCAAAATCATGCGTGGTATTTGCGCATTACGGCGAATTGGAGAAGCATTGACCGTCGTCTCTGCATGCTGGAACTCTGGGGCGGGAGGTGGTGCCGGTCGAGGTGGTCCGAAAATGAATTGTTTAAACGCACCAACAGTGTCGAGGTAAACTTCTTCGTAAGTGGCAAATTCTTGATCCTGGTAGTACTTATCTGGTGCCATCATGTCATTCCTATTGTAGGCAGATAATTCCACGTCAAGTGAGATGCATTTTGCCCAAATTGACTGCACATGCTCGAGCCTGGCTCCGATCTTTGCAGAATTTACCTTATGTAAATCTCCGGCAACCATATCCGCCGCTCGTTTGATAGCCGCAAATTGTAATCGTTGCTCTCTTAACAAAGCATCAAAGTGTACGCCGTCGTCCTCGTGCTCAGACATGTTGACGTATATATCGATTTAGTCCGTAGAGGTATGAAATCGTCGTGGAAAGAGCTGTCGCAGACCCGCACAGAGGGGGTACTGACGCTTGAACTATGCGTCGACTGAAACACTGCCGCGTCTCGAAACCAACTCGTAAAGGTAGGAGAACACCGACGCACAAGGCTACTGCGTGCTTTACCGATGTCGACTGTACATGTACCGTGGGGCCTCCAGTGGGGGGATACACGTGCCGTCACCAATTAACTGTTGCTGCGTGGGGAACCGATACGACGAGTACCGAATCCTGTCGAAGATTGCCGTACAACACTTAGACGTTCGGAGCTCGAAAGTTATTTTTTCCGAATGAAAAAATAAAATTATATTGTGTCTATGATTTTTCACTCGCGAAGAATCCCGATCCTGGCAGGATCGTCAAATGTTTCGGGTCGGGTGACGATTATCAATAAGATCGTAAACCCGTGAACATGAAACGAGATAAATGTGGGTTCAGGATCGGGACGCCAACACGAGGTGCAACAATGGCCGATTAATAAATTGGATGCTACACAGTTTAATAGTTCACAATCGTTCATAATAAGTTCGATACAGGCTCGATCGTTACGCCGCCGGTTCGCGACGGGATGGTGGGTGTGCGCGTCACAAAACGTAACAAGTCGAGAGTTATTCGCAAATTCGACGGAGGTTGCGGGCAGAATATTAGCGCGTTGGTGTCTAGGGTACCACTGCCCCACGCTCCGGCGGAAGTCCGCGTATCGCAATTGTGGCGGATATCGATACGCGCGCCGCGTTTCATTTTCAAGCTTTCTAGCGAAGTTAAATTACACACAGGTACTGGAGTTACCGATGTAGCATCACTGATGTTAGTTCGCATGGTAATACATATGCGAACAGAAAGAGTCCTTTTATCTGTTAAATAATATGTAATATGATATATATATAATATAAAATAATATGTAACATTTATGATATATATATTATATACATTATTATATAGTATATAATATAATATAATACTTTCTTTTAGATGCCTCTACGACTTTAGCTAAATTGGAAATCCACAGTGAGCACTGTGTAAAACTGAATGACTAAGCGATAATACTACCGAGCGAAGACGAATGGCTGAGTTTCAACAACTACTGCAGGAAGGAATGTGTTTGTCGTTTACGCCGACCTGGAGTGTGCATTGGAAAAGACGGATAGGAATCCTGAATCGGCTACGTACATGTCATCATTATAACGTTTAGTATCGGATACTGCGTGCACTGCTCACTATCGAGCTATCGTTTTCGCCGTGATAAGGACTGCGTGGTTTACGGAAGAACTCAGAAATTTGACGCACAGTGTACAGTCTATAATTTCGGCTAACGTACCCATGGAAGATTTCACGCAAGATGGTAAAAATTTAACAGCGCCACGCACTGCCAGGTGTGCGAAAAACTGTTTGCACCAGACAATACGCGGGTACGCGATTACTGCCACTTAACCGGACGATACAGAGGCTCCGCGCAATCAAATTGTAATCTAAATTATAGGGATTTGCATTGCATACCCGCAGTTTTCATAATTTATCAGACTACGCGCATTTCGTCATCAAGGAAATTGCTACCGCGCACGAAGAACGTGTTGATTTTTTACTAATAATTAAAGAAAAATATATCTCGTTTACTAAACATGTCGATAGTACAAAATTGATAAAAAAAATTGTGTAAAATTATGATTTATAAACTTCTCGCTTCTAATTTGGACAAATTGGCATTTTTCTTTTTTCAGTAAAGATAAATTACAGATACTATAACACGAAATTTCCAATTTATCAGAAAAATATTTTAATCTTTGGACACGAAAGGGCGTATGAGTACATTGACTGTGTCGAAAAATTGGAGGAGCTGTGTTTACTACGCGAGGCGTTTTACAGTTCATTGACAGACGACACTGTATCTTAGAACGTTTCTGCGCACGCCGTCAATGTGTGGCAGCGGTTCTCCATCCGGACACTCAGCGAGTATAGTGATTTATACTTGAAAAACCAATGTCTTGTTATTGGCCGATGTCTTTGAAAATTTCCGCAACAGTTACGTTGCGAGTTATGGACTCTACCTCGCGTATTATTACACTTCACCAGATTTCACGTGGGATGCTATAATAAACATATTAGCGTAAGATTTGAACTGCTTATAGATATTGATATGGTCATGTTTATCGAGCACGGTATGCATACGCGGTGATCTGAGTCAGTGTCCGAACAGGTACACGCGAACAATAAATACATACCGTACAATCCATCGTATTTGATGTACTATGACGTCAACATTCTGTGCGGCTGGGCAATGTGTCAACCATTGTCTTACGTCGATTTTCGATGGGTCGATGATGTACAAAATTTTGACTTTACGACCATAGCATTACATTCGGCAACAGACTATATTCTCTAGGACGTGGAGTACGCGCAACATCTTCATGATGCACACACTGACTGACATTCTGTCCGACGCGCGAGAAACCATCAGGCAAGCGCGATGACAAGTTCCTCGTAACATTATGCAATAAACAGCGTTACATCGTACATTATCGTAACTGCAACAGTGTACTTGTCACGGTCTCCATATCACAAAGATTCACCGTTTACAGCAATTCGCGCAATTTCCATGGTTACACGATTATATAGAACTAAACACAAAATTTAAAACTTCGGCTAAAAATAATTAAAAAAAAAATTTATACAAACTTATGAATAACATGGTATTTGGCAAATACCATAGAGAACGTACGTGATCGCGTCGTTATTACGTAAAGTAATTAACATAATGGAAAGGCTAGATACAGTGTTGAGGCAACGATTGCAAAACCAAATTTCCACCAGTCGTAGCGTCTTTTCGGAGAATCTGGTCGAGATAGAACTGCGTAAACTCGAGGTGAAGTTTGACAAACCGATATACGTGAGTATGTGCATCCTCGACGTATCCAAGACATGTTTGTACGAATTTCACCACGAGTACATGGCACCGCTGTGTCGCGAAAAATGTAAAATTATGTATACCGATACTGATAGCCTCATATACAATACATACTATATAGAATGTGGTGATGTTAGCTACAACGTTAGCTACGATATCATGAAACGCGATATAAGTAGATTTAATACGAGCGATTACTCGAGCGACAACGTGTACGGCATTCCGTTCGCAAATAAAAAATTCTTAATCATATGAAAGACGAGAACAAAGGTATCATAACCGAATTCGTTGGGCTTAGAGCGAAAATGCCTTGCATGTAGAAAGAAAGAAGAATATGAAGATGGCAAAAGCAAGAGCAACGTTGTAGCGAGATCTATAACGTTCGAGGATTACACGCGGTGCTTGAATGATGCAATAAATGACGCGCAGACAATCGTGCATAAGATCCAAATTTCATGAAATGCACACGATATCAGAAACAAAAATCGCTCTAAGTCCGCATGATGATAAGCGATATATCGTGCCAGATTCCACCGACATGCTGCCATGGGGGTATTACCGATGTAAATAAAACACATTTGTATTGTATAGTATATTTAATATGTATAACATGTATAATATATATGCTATGTATAATATGTAAAATATATGTATAACATGTATAATAAATAACACGTACAATATAATATAATATGTAAATACAATATGTATGTGATATTTACAATATGTTTAATACGTATTTATATTTTTATAATAAATATAAGTTTTACAACATATTATAATACAACGCGCGCAAGTATCAAACTATTGGTATGCATCCCGTCGACATTATCCCCGCAATCGCCGATAGGCTCTACGGTTTATAATCGCGTAAAGAATGCCGCACCGCGATACAAAGTGGGTTATTCGGTTATTTGCATGAGCAAATTCAAGACAGTCTTTGATCAAGATTATAAGCCGAATTAGAGCACAGAGATGTTTAAAATTATCAAAGTGCAACAAACTAATCCAGTGACGTAACTTCTGGAAGATTCTCGCAGAGAGCCTATTGCTGGAGGATTCTACTAATACGAAGTGTATAATGTCGCTAACCCCAACATCTCATTGAAAAGGTGTTGTCCAAGAGGGTAAAAGTTTCCGCCATTTTTTATCAAAAATTGAGCATTTATTGTGAAAGAACGGTACCTAATGTTTTATTCGAAGTATTGTCCATCACTACTTTTTCCCATCTTCCTGGCAGCATACGGATACCGCATCGGAAAAACGCTTCATCTTTTGAAGCTATCCACGAGTCGACCCAATTTTTGGTATCTTCATATGATGTGAAGTGTTGCTCAGACAGGTCATGCGCCATCGATCGAACAGGTAGTAATCAGAAGGAGCAATGTCTGGTGAATACGGCGGGTGGGGTAAAACTTCCCAATTGAGTGTTTCCTAATAGGTTTTGACCGGCGCCGCAACATGTGGACGAGCATTATCATGCAGAAGAATAACTTTATCGTGTCTGGAGTAGTAGTGGGCGCGTTTTTCCTTGAGTGCTCGGCTCAATCTCATCAATTGTGTTCGGTAGAGAGCCCCAATAATGGTTTCGTTCGGTTTGAGCAACTCATAATAAACGACCTAGCTGATCCCATCAAATACACAACATGAGCTTTTTCCCATGAATGTTCGGCTTGGCTGTCGATGTTGAAGCATGGCCAGGTGGTCCCCATGATTTCTTCTTCTTTGGGTTATCGTAGTGGATCCATTTTTCATCACCAGTGATTACACGATGCAAAAAATCCTTTCGTTTATGCCTGACAAGCAGCATTTCACATGTGAAAAATCGGCGTTCAACGTTTCTCGGCTTCAGTTCATATGGAATTCCCAATTTCCTTGCTTTTGAATCATTCCCAACGATTTTAAGCGATGTGAAATTGCTGGTTGAGTCACTCCTAATGTAAGTGCAAGTGCTTCTTGCGTTTGGCACGAATCTTCATCCAATAATGCTTCCAATTCCGCGTCTTCGTACACTTTCGGCCTTCCGCTACGTTCTTTGTCTTCGACGTTAAATTCACTGTTCTTAAACTTTTGAAACCACTCACGGCAATTTCTCTCACTTAAGGCAGCCTCACCATATGCTTCTATTTACAAGCAATCGATGCGCCTCAGCTGCAGATTTCTTCAAATTAAAGAAGTAAATCAAAAGCTCCCGCAAATGATGCTTATTCGGCTCAAAACTCGACATTTTCGCACGAAAAAAGATATAAGATGCTGATGCAAAATCGCTAATATTTCAAGGTTCTTGCCAGATGTTCAACCTTACGATATGACGTTTTACAGCTGACAATTTTAACTATAACATACTGGTAGCGCCATTGTTTGTCAAACGGCGGAAACTTATTTATATTCCCAATAATTTGATACGAAACGCGACAGGATCTATTTGTAATTTCTATTGTGCGTAAATTTTTTCCACATATCTTTCTTCAACGTACGATTGAATTGTTCGATGACCGAGGCCTTCATTATGGAATACGTAGAATAATAGTTGATGTTGTGCTTCTTCAAGAGTTTCTGCACAACCGAGTTGTAAAATTCCTTTTCTCCGTCAGTATGCAAATTTTTCGAACATCTTCTATCGTCTCGAATTATCTTTACGATTACCTTTATCATCTGGTTCCCGCTCTCGGCTTTGAGCGGCTTGGCCCATACGTGCTTACTCAGCATATCGATAACGGTGCGAATGTACTGGTAACTTATGTCGCGTATAAGGATGCATCTCGACCACATCTGCCTGCCACAGGTCATCGTATCCGTGTATTATGACATATCTTTGTGGAAAATTTTTTCTCGCCGGAGCGTGCATCAACCAGCAGACGTTTCTCAGACATTGCGAATAATATAGGGCACGATGCACTTCTTAAATCATCTTTTCAAGTTCGTTTAACATAACCAGCATTATTTTGTGAGGCTGCAATCTTTCTTTTGATTTCATTCAGACGATCTTTCAAATCCTAAACACTCTGCTGCACGTATCGTTTGTTTGCTGCGTCAGCATCATCTACCGGTAGAACTATTTATTGAATCTTGCGCGACTTTGCATCAAAATCGGCTGCGACTATGCAAAGAGCGTTATCACACACATAATTTCTGAGCAATACACGCCACTAGTAGTGCGATTCGCTTCCTTCAGCAATAGTCCAAACTTGATCGGCATGTCAACTGAATAACATGTGTAGAACGAGGTTAATTTACAATCAGACCAGCTTTGTCAAGCTCTTTGACAATTGAAAGAATCACGTTGTCGTGACCATTGTGACCTGCCTGGCTCGAGTAATTGCAGACAATCCACAATTTGGGATCGTCCCAATGGATATAGTCGATCTTGTTATCGTTTAGCGTCATCGTACGCGGTAAATCCATCCTTTTGTTTATTCCTGTTCCAACTTCTTTACTCGATACCAATGGCGTCTATTATGCTCTTATACTTATATCCCTTACTTGATTACTCGGGCTATGACCACACGGGCCAATGAGCATTTGTCGTCAGCAAAATGCTCCTGTACCAGGTGTACAAGTATGAAATGCGGATTTTTTTCCAAAACAAACACGTTAAATTCGGAAGAATGATAAAAAGAGCTTTATTCAAAGTATGCTCCATTGCTAGTTATACATTTTTTCCATCTTTCGGGCATTTGTGGATACCATGCCAGTAAAAATCTTCTCCCTTTACCGCGAACCATTCATCGAGCCATTTTTTCACATCATCGTACGAACCAAAGCGCTGCTCAGCAAGTGCGTGGCCCATCGATGCAAACAAGTGGTCGGAATGAGCCAAGTCTGGTGAGTAAGCCACATGGGGTAGAACTTCCCAGCTGAGTGCTTCCAACGTGTCGCGAACCGGTTTTGCCGTATGTGATGGAGCATTGTCATGAAGAAAAATGACTTTGTGTTGTTTCTTTTGGTATTCTGGTCTTTTTTCAAGCAGCAAACGGTTCAAATCGATCAATTGTTGTTGGTAGCGTCCAGCATTAACCGTTTCACCAGGTTTTAACAGCTCATAATAGACCACACCCTTCTGGTCCCACCAAACACAGAACATCGTCTTTCTGCCAAAGCGATTCGGTCTTGCGGTCGATGTGGATGGTGCGCCTGGGTCTACCCATGATTTTTTGCGTTTGGAATTCTCAAAATAAATCCACTTTTCATCCCCACTAACGATACGATGCAAAAACGACTTCTTTTTGTATCGTGCAAGCAAAATTTCACATGTGTTTTTGTGCCTCTCCATCTGCCTGCCGTTCAACTCATGCGGTACCCATCTTCCGGTCTTCTGAATCTTTCCCATCTCTCGTAGGCGATTGGAAACAGCTTGTTGACTAACGCTCAATTGCTCTGCGAGTTGTTTTTGTGTTTGTGAATCATCTTCGTCCAACAATGCTTGCAATTCCACATCTTCGTACTTTTTTGGCGGTTTTCCGTGTTCCTTGTCTGCAACATCGAAGTCACCACTTTTAAAACGCCGAAACCATCGTTCACACGTATCTTGCGATGGAACATGTTCACCATAAGCTTCTCGAAGTAATCGGTATGATTCAGCAGCAGTTTTCTTCAAATGAAAACAAAAAATTAATGCTGTCCGCGAATGCTCTTTGTTTGGTATAAATTTCGACATATCGAACACAGCAACACAACACTATGCAAACACTTTGTCAATTTATCACTCGTGCGCGTCTGATACTTGTTGATGGCACTTCAAAATGGCATAACAGTCAAATCTTTATACCACACACTGCATTGATGATCTGTTTTTTCAAATCCGCATTTTATACTTGTACACCTGGTATCTGGACCTCACTCACACCATGTTGAGCCTTCGCATACGCGTAGAAAGCGAGCGCGGGGAGAGCACATCGGTCGCACCCGATGGCGAGGCAAAAGTAGGCCCCGTAAATCATTTATTGCATTCCATGTTCAACCAAATCGATATATTATATTTCAATAAAAAGCTCGTATCGCCACCAAATAACGCTTACGCGTACCGTACGTACATCGAGGCGTTATTAAATTATGCTTCACCCGCAAAAACCTCCCATCTAACCTCTTGCTTATGGGACGCTGATATCCCTGGTTACATGAACGACACGTTAGACGCGTCAAATCCAAATACAGCGCTCGAGAGACGCGCGCAATACATTCGAGGAAATCGCGCGCTAGATCTCATTGGTCATCTTCACTGCGACGTTTTCAATTAAGATAAATTTTTAATTAATGGAGTGGAGGTTAGAATGAGACTTGTACGCTCGAAAAATTTATTTTGTCTTATGGAGAGTAAAACGTTATCAAAAATACGCATTCTTGACGCCAGTCTACTCGTAAGAAGAGCAAAAATAAGTCCAGGTGTGTTCCTCATACACGCCAGAATGCTGAGTAAAACTACCGCCAAGTATCCCCTTATGAGGGTCGAAGTTAAAACATTCACGATACACGCCGGCGTCATGGGGGAATCGATAGACAACGCAATACTTGGACAGCTACCAAAACGAATAATAGTCGGCTTTGTCGATAACAAAGCGTTTAACGATGATAGAAAGTTAAACCCGTTTAATTTCAAAAATTACGGAATAAATTTCTTTTCACTGTACGCCGATGGCATGCAAATTCCGAGTAGACCGATACAACCAAATTTTTCGAAAAACGACCCGCTCTACGTTGAAGCTTATCACACATTATTCTCCGGAACCGGTATCCACTTTCTGAACGAGGGCAATTCTATAAGTAGAGACGATTACGCCAATGGCTACACTCTTTTCGCTTTCGATCTTACTCCCGATCTATCCGCTAATTGCGCGGGACATTGGAATCTCGTAAAACACGGAAGCTTACGTTTACAAGTGAGATTCGAAAAAGCTCTTTCTGCGACTATTAATTGTATCGTCTATGCCGAGTTTGATAACGTTTTAGAAATCGATTCCTCGCGTCAAGTTATTGTCGACTTTTCCGGTTAGTTACGGGTAGTACGGCTTTCGCGAGAAAATTATTTTCCCTCCTCCTACTACACATTTTTTCTCATCTAATTGGACGCGAGAATACGAAAAAGCTTCAGTCTTGTTCGTGACACCAACGCCAGCGTTTCGTGACGTAAAAAAGAGTAGCAAAAATTCGAATATAATATCATAATGGATATAGTCATCGACATACAAGGTTTTTGCGATGTCGAAGAAAACTTTATTCCGAAAGAAGTCGCGGTTCTAGCGATTAACGCTGATCACCGGACACTGGATTATGACGTCACCCTGTCCATTTGAAGATTTACCCGTGAGAGCAAAACGAGAAAACAACTGGCTTACACGAAATTATCATGGAATCGAATGGTTCGATGGAGACGTCAATCCAAAAAACTTTACGATACATCTACGTGACATTACACGACACGCTCGCTACATCTATACCAGAGGAGAAGAGAAGACTCGTTATCTGAGCAATCTACTTTCTAGAAACGTATATAATTTGGAAGGAATTTCTCCGACTTTCAAAAATCTACCAGATTTCGAAGACCGTAAACAACGCTGCACGCATCACGGATTTCGAGCCAGCGCTGAATCACGCTGCGCTTTACGCAACAAATTGAAACGCTGGCTAACTGTACGACATAGTAACAATTCAAGTTATGATAATCTTTCCTCGGGAAATTGGAGCGAGAGCGTCGTCGAGAGCGAAGAAACCGACAGCGAGAATTCTTCAATTCAATTTAAAAATCAGAAACACGATATCGCTCGCAACATTAAAGCGTGTAGGAAAAATATCGCAACAAAAAAGACGAATCATAGTGCGGACAAACAAGTGACAGACGAGGAGAAAAAAGACCTCTCAAAATTCGATTCGTGGACTGATAGAGATAAAGTTAACACCAACGTCTCGCAAGCATCGAGCATTTTAGGGAGCTCCACGTTGCATGCATCGGCAAAAGAGGTACACTTTGAATCTTAGCAAACATTTCCTCTCTCGCGCTCTCCGACGACGAGAAATGAATTCGCTGGAAGTTTTAAACGCATTACATCATCTCCGTGTACGACATGCAGAGGTCTATCCTGCCGATCGACTGCCGAGGGTGTGGACGAGGTCGACCGCCATTGTCGCTAACACGGACGATCACGATCGACAACACTGGGTCGCCTTCTACACCGATGAACGCGGGACAGGAATATTTCGATAGGCCTTGCCGCCCTTGGATCCAAGATTTCTCTTACGACTTCGACGAAACTCCACCACGTATCGCTGGAATACGACAACGCTACAAGGAATACTTTCTCAAACTTGCGGACAATATTGCTGCGTATTTCTATATTATTTATGTAATGGCTATAATCTTAATCAGTTTCTTGATCTGTTTACCTCTGATTGTAAGCGAAATGATCGTTTGATTGTACAGTTATTTCATAAAATTTTTCTTCATTGTAAACATAAACTAGTAAATTTTCATGTTGTATGCCGTCATGTTCAAACGTGTACTCTTTTAAAAAAATAAAATAACTATTTCATGTAATATCTTTTTTAAATAAACGTTTTTGAACTTGTAAATATTGCCTTGTTTCTTACTCCTACCCCTTCAACCTCATTTACAATAGATACATTTTCTCCGTATTACAGACTCAGATAATGTACATTAGATACACAAAATATAGAAAAGAATTTTTTAAAAGCAATGCTCGAAGACGTGTTTGTTCCTGTTTTACCTCCCCCTAAATTCTTCCGAACAAAGCAAGTCTCTCTCTAGGCCCACAAATTTTCCGTTTAAGATTTCCTTTATCAGACATTCACCGAATCGCCTACACGTCGGAGACGTTGCCCCCCCCCACCGCGACAACAAAAGCGACCGTCATAATATATAAGATTCGACCGGTATTCATCCCCCCTCTGTTCGTATTCTAGCCGCGCGACAAAGAATGCTGAAGTCCAAATCCCCACTCACCATTTTTCAAATCTCTATTTCGTCTAAGGCCCTCTACCACCCACCCTCTCCTTCAGATCACCTTTTGGGTAGGTATGGGGCGAACCAATCAAATCTTGGGTGAGTATAGGGCAAACCAATCAAATCTTGGGTGAGTATAGGGCGAACCAATCAAAACACGCTCTTTCGCCTGATTGACCCGTCTAGGCCACGCCCATGGCGCCAGAGGGAGACGTGGAGGGGGTTTGTTTTTACGCTCCATGGCTGCCCATATACTACTGATGGAGCTAGTAAGCTAACCACAAGACAGGGTTATATAATTAATTTGGTGACGACTCTAATAGTAATAATATCTACTCTTAAACTTCTTGGAATAAAATCTCACTATAAAAGAGTGAAAATAGTCAGTTTTGAAAAAGAGTGAAAATGTTTCACTTCTTAAAAAAGAATGACAATGGGCACGTTCAAAACGGCAAAGCGGCTAACTTGCTTACCGAGCGAATGTTACGTCGCTAACAAATAGTAATTCGCATATTCGTTGAACGGACATACAAAAAATATAACTTTCATATATAATATAAAAACAAAAATTGATATCTTGTTACATACTTTAATTATTTATATTATAATGACGACTAGTATATCGAGTAGCCTCGAGTTTTAGACAGTCGACGATTCATAAATAACATACGTGAGATTATAATTTGTGTGGAAATAGAAATCTGAATCTTATGAAAGGGGGAAATATTGGCTGTCTTAGAAGAACTCGTTGAAGATGATTTAGATTTAAATGTAATATAATATGTAGTGTGATTAATCGTGTAGTTCGACATATAAATTATAGACTTCTTAATAATGTTGCACCAAGAAATAAAAAACCTATTAAAAAAATCAAGATTTATTATGAAAATATAATAATTCAATATAATTTACATAATTTTTACGCACATTTTAGAATGTCAAGAGGAACTTTTTAAGTAAAAAAACTTTATTTATTTATTCATTTATTTTATAGCTACATGATTAAAAAAATTTTGTATATTTTATTGAATCATTTACAACATGTAAGAAATATGGAAGATGTAATCCCACTTGAAAAAAAGCTTTTATTTACAATCTGAGTATTGGCAAAGCAAGAATCCTTCTTAGCTGTTGGAGATCGATTTAATTTGGCAAAAGCACTGGTCATTATATTTTTTTAGAAATAATATCTCAAATTGCGGAATTACGACATAAATTTATTATATGGCCAAATAATATACAGAGAGACAACGAATAAGTCATGTATTGAGAGAAGAATTAGGTAAAAACAATTTATGCTTTACTTTCAATAAAGTATAAAGAAAATAAAAATATATAAAAAAATCAAAAGAATATATATGTATACAGAATAAAATTACCTACGCTTTAAATAGTATAAAAATAATATAAAATAGTATAAAATATAAAAATTGACTTTAAAAATCTATATATTTATGTAATTTCGTAATTATTCATTCTTAAAATGAATGGTTAAGAATTAATAATTTTTAAACATCTTTACCTTTTAATACATAACTTGTTTGTATAGATATACATGATATTATAGGCGCCATGGGTAGGACCCACATTCCCATAAAGGTATCACCGCATAATCCTATAGATTACTATGACAGACAACTACTATTCAGTAATTTTGCATGCTGTTTCTAATGACAAAAGAGAATTTACAGGTATAGCAGGAAGGGTTCATGATGCTAGGGTATTTAGACAAAGTCCTGTATTCGCTTTGCTGTCCGGAAATAATCCTCCGATAGATGAAAATCAACATTTATTGGGAAACAATGTTTATCCATTCGTTTATCCTTTCATTTCTCATGAAGCCATATAGAGATAATGGACATCTCACTCTTGAACAAACAAAATTTAATATAATGCTAAGCTCAGTCAGATGTATCAAACAATGTTTTGGATTGTTAAAAGGAAAATGGAAGCCTTTAAAATTCTTGGATATGTCCAGAATTGATGATTTAATACTTACAGTAATTGTAGCAGCTTGTGTATTGCACAATTTTTGTTTTGAACAATGAAGATTTCGAACTCGAAGATGGTGAACATGAGCAAGATGAAAATGAAGATAATTTGTAAATTTTTCAGGAATTTGGAATTGGAATAGAAAATAGAAAAAAAGATTACATAGCCTCAATATTGCGTAAAATTAACTATATGTATAAATAATTTTTAAACAAAATAATGTCTTATATTCTTTTTATTTTTTAAAATAAATTATTTTTGGTGAGTTTTGATTATATTTTTTATTATTATTTTTATTAGATTTCCGGTATGTTAATTCATTTACGCGTAGATCTTTTTGTGTACAGTTTTTAAGTTTTTCTTTTTATCAACTAGAACTTTGCCAAGATTTTTTAATACATTTGACGGTTCAATCGTACGGAAATAATGTCAAACTCTACATCAAGACTCACCCGAAGTGTAAATGTTTTGAATATACGATCATTTGCGATAATTGATGTTGTTCTGCGATTTTTTCGTTATGTTAATATCTGAAGAGGGCTCAATCCGGTAGCCGAAACTTGTAACGTTATGTAATTTTACCTTTGTAAATTGAAATATATTATTATTATTATTATTATTATTAGGCGTTAGGAACTCGAAAGCTCATTGCCGCAAATACCAAATCCCGCCACTGTTCCCGTCCCTGAGCAAGATCCCTCCAATTGAAATATATTCTTTTGTTAATTTCAAAGAAACGTGTGACTCTTACTTTGTCCGTTACTTATTATCATTTGGTTTGTATAGAAAGAGTCCTTTGATTTGTTACTTAAAATAAAGTAACAAAAATTAGGTACAAGACATTTTCTAAAATAAATGTAATATTAGAAAAACATTAGATCAATATGTTTTATAATAAAAAAACAGACTTAGATGCATTATAACATAAAATATAATTCAGTTGTAACAATATTTAAAATTTTTATCTAATATTAATATTTTTGACTTCTGCTACAATTATGATATGTTTTTGCTTTTTTAATAATACATTAATCATCTGCATCTATAAAAAAAAATCAAAAGTATTAATTTATAAAAAATAATTAAAATTGAAAGTATACAATGATATAAAGTTTTTTTAAAAATAAATTTGTTCACAATTGATTACCGCTGTAATAATAAATTTTGTTGCATTATTAGAACATTTAAAATAGTTTTGAATACTTTATAATGTTTGAGAATATTTTGTCAACAAAATGTGAAAATTTGGACTATAGATATGTATCTGTATGTATTTTATATTATACATATATGTATTATATGTATATTTGCAAAGCTAGAAGATATATTTATTTACATGTAAATAAAGACTAAATATAATATTATATGTTATTGAGTATAAAAAATATTTTTCTTATCTTTTCTTGAGAAGATAAATACTGCCTTGACACTTCCAGTTTTTGTTTTTGTATTGTATTATTGTTTTCTACAGCTTCTATTAACCTTTTTAAATCATTACTTCATTCTTCTTCTACTTCTATACATTTTTTTCTATAAGAATTTATAGGAGTTTTTCTTTTTTTAAAAATACTTATACTACTACTACTTGTTGAACTAGAACATTGTGACAAATTTTTATTTTCTTGATCATTGACATTCGAAGAAGAAATATTTCTAACAATCTTTTCAGTTTTCTTATTATTATCGTTGTTCAATCATCATTTTTCAAAGGAACCATGTCGGTGCTATTATTACGTTTGGATTTACCGTCTTATCATCGAAAAAAATTTCAAACATAATGTCAAAATAAGTTCAGGAAATTCTACCAGTGCCTATTGTCTTCTTTTTATCATTATTATCTTTTATAATTAAATATCTTGATTTCATATTCCTAAATTTTTTATCTATTGCATCTGCTTCAATTTTATATCCATATTTTGCCATTTTACATATTTCTTGTCAGTTGTTTTTTTTTTGCCTTTCGGATTTGAACTTTCAACTCTTTTTTTGTATTCTTCTAACATTAAAGGAATAGCTTTTTCATTTTAGATAAAATTATCTAGAAAAGATATTTTTTAAATAATAAGAAATAGTAATAAATAAAATTATTAGAACAGAAATCTTAGGTAAGAAATGAAAATATACACACTTTTATCAATTTTAGTAATGGAAGAATGTGTATTTATAGTGTTTCCCATTTCTCGTAATGCATTAGAGTTTTTCTCATGTTTTGCTGCGTAATTGTTTCATTCTTAAGTGGAACATATACACATCCATCATCTGCCAACAGAATTAATTTTAAATAAAAAATATGGACTATATAAAACGGAGTATTTATAAGACACGATGTGAATACATAACAACTAGGAAATAAAGGAAATAAAACTATACTAAATTTGACATATAGTGTAAGGGATATGTTAGATAAATTCATACCAAATTATTGAAGCATTGAAGATCCAGTTTGACCGTTTAAGCCTTTATTTCCTAGTTAAAAAATATAGAAATATAATATATAATTTTTATATTACATACCAGTATCAGTAAGTAATAATACATTATTATCAATAACGAATTGATTTCCATCTTCTAAAATTATCGTTTGTGTTCTTGGAATTTCCATGTTAATATAATTGGAATGTTTCTCTTATTTATTAAAGAAAACGTAATTTGTATAAATTAACAACTATATATATTTGCAATTAAATTAAATAGCTGTCTCTCATGCTTGCAATTTATGCTTGTTTACAACTAACTTTATTATATTTTGAAACTCGCTTGCTGACTACCGTTTGGTACTTAATGAAATATCAACAGTAGTACCTATTAAATTTACAATATAAATTAATGAACAAAAACACATATGTATGTATATATGTGTATATACACGGGAACAAAGTGTCTTTTTATTCGAAGTTACAGGGATATAATATAATTTATGCATATTTTTATGTCCTTATACGTATCAGACATAAAAATATGCATATTAATTGTTGCACATGCAACTTTGGATGAAAATTTTTTTCCATTATTTATGGTGTCCATTATTTAAAAACAAACGTACATAACCTATAATGAAATTCGCTGGCTAAGCTAGCGAAGATAACATAAATTATGCGGCACCGCTAGGCTAGCAGCTGCGACAAAGCAGCTAGCAAGCTGTACTGTTCAACGCAATTGCTCGATAAACAAATTAGCAGCTTTGCCGTCTTGAACGCGCCCATATTTCCTCTAAAGAGATTTACCTTAGTAGTAAATGTTATAAGTTTGGTTTCTTCATATCCAATCTCGATAGAATTAGGCTCATTCGATGTGTTTTTGCTCGAACAAACGAATTTAGCAAAAAGAAGCATTGTTCTGCCTTGCCAATCGAAATATTAATCGTTAAAGTTTAGTAGACTAGAAAACTTGTCATTTGCTACGTCCTGTAAGAAACGTCTGGTAAAGACATTGATAGAGAACGATAGAAAAATCCTATCGTTTTGAATATGGTTTGTAAATTCATTAATTTGAATCAGATCTTATAGGAATTTTGTATAAATCTTATAAAATCCGATAAAATATGATAGAATTTATATCTGATCAATCGTGATGCTCTCGCGAGATCAACAATAGAAAATGATACAAACTTACAGAAAAACGATACAAATTCATAAAAATCCCATCGTTCTCAATTGTTTTCTATTAACTTTTTTTACCAGGACGATCTCACTTTGTTCCATACATAGCTGTATTTTCACTTTCTTTGAAATTTTATTTAAAAAAATTTAGAGAGAATTCTTTTTTATTTTAAATGCATCTATAACGCAATAGTTTTTGTAGTTTTAATAAATTTTAATAATAAAAATATGCAATAGTTAAATTATTATGTATAAGAAATTTGTCATGCATGAATATGTATAAATATGTATAAACATGCATAATATAATAAATTACACTATATGTTTATGATCATTTATATGTATAAACATGTATAAATATTCATAAATATATAATTGTATATGAAATGTTCATATATCCTTCTTTCTTTTGTAAAATTACTTTTAAGTGTAATAGAAATAATAGAGGAAAGGCAACTATTATGAGATATCGAGTTCATTTTGAATAAATGCTAGAAGTCTATGAGCAGAATTTAAAAAAATAATAGATCATTTTGAAGAGAATTTAATAAGCTTAAAGATAACATTATATAAAATTTAATTCAAATTCTATTTTTTTTTTAAATTAAAGAAATATAAAGATTGAGCAAATCGTAAAGTCAAAAAATTGTGCTCCTAACATGAGATCCTCCGAGAAATTGATAGTAAAACGCAAAGTATATTAATATTGCAATTAAAATACTATATTTCATGTTTCTAAAATGCAAACAAACACAGCCAGCGTGCGTGAAAAATGAACATGCGATAGATTATACCCAGAACTCATACAGTTGGAATCAAGCATTGCAGAAATAGGCACTTAGTGTTTATTCCGGTTGTTCTTTTTATTATCGTACAATAATATTTACTCTTTAGCAAGGATTTTCATTATAATATAGGAGCATGGGTTATTTTATATTAGAAATACCCTGGGTCTTTCACATTACAATTTTCATTTATGATTTTACGATCATCAAATCTAACTTCTAAATTAAATAATTCAACATATCTCATATTTTTCTATTAGTACGACCTTACTATTATATCACTACATGAAGAAAATTTATTGCCAAATATTTATTTATTAAATAATAAACAAGATTTAAAGGCTTACCTCAATCATTTTAGAATTTGGATGTCTTCAGAAACTTGAAGACATCCAAATTCTAAAATCTTTAAAATGTTTGAAAGTGGCTAAACAATTACAAAATATAAATAATGGAGAGCATACAACCACAACAATAGATGTTAACGCAAATTATAAATTACAAATTCACATATAAATAAGTAGACATTTCGATCAAGATTTGACCATCATCAATACAAAAGAGATGACAAAAAATAAAAAACTTACAAAATAGATTTTAATTAAGCAAAAATCGCTAGTCCAAAGGTGTTACAATAATATTAAAATAAAATTACATAAAAAAATTACTAAAAAGAAATTACATAAAATTAAAAACACAATGCTCTCAAGTTCATAGATGGCAAAATAATTTTTTCAATACTTGTGGTATGAATTTACAGCGTGAATAGAAATCAAGAGAGTTAAATTTAATAATGTTTCAAATCTTCTGATGTAATTCTCTGTTACGATTCCTATTTTCTTAAGAAGCGATGAGCAACTTTGTGTGAAAATACGGAATTTCCAAGTTCACGTATCTTATGGTACGAAATCTCACAAATATGATCTGGAGTAAATAATCAACACTTTGAATACTGTTTAAAAATTACAGAGATAATTGTCGTAAATACTTTTTTTTTGTTTCGTTATTAAGTCGTGATAAGGTAAGTTTACCGGGACCTGTCATGTAACGCAGCTCAGTCGTCGGATCCTCATCCGGTCCTGATAGCCTCATCAGGTCCGAATGAAGATCTGATAAAGTCCTTATCAAGACCTAATAAAGTCCTTATCAGATCCTCATCAGGACTTGATAATGAAATAAGGTCAATCTAGGACCTGCTAAAATTACTGGATAAATTTCTGAATCGGGAATTGTTTAAATATTATTTAATTTAGCATCACATTTTATTATAAAAGAGGTAAAAAACATATATTTCAGAGGTTCAGAAGGCATATTCCGAAAGAACTTTATAATCTCTAAGAGATTATCCAAGTCGACTTGCATACGCTTTCTTATAGAACTTGTGAACGTTTTCTTCTTACAAGTAACCCGTTCATCTCGTGGCATGGCCGCGTACTAGAAATAAGGTCAATCATATTCAAACCTAACGAGAACCTATTTAGATATACCTTATTCAGGATTATTTTAGGTCAACCAAATCAGATCCTCTTTTTTTATAACGTACAACCTTACAAAGGTCAATCATACTCAAATTTGATGAGAACTTTGTTAGGTGTATTTTATTTAAGATTATCTTTTGTCAACAAAATCATCTTTATAACATATAAGGTTAACCTGACACAAATTTTAGTCGGGCAGTTGCAGCAGATTTGTAAGCTGTTTCTTTAATCTTCGTAGTCTTCTTCTCACCATATCTCATACATGTTCAATGGAATTCAAATCCGCGTTCATTAGTGGATGCCGTAGCATCCTGATGTTGTTTTCTTCGAGGAAATTAATTGCAATTCTGACAGTATATGGGCGAGCATTGTCCTACATCAGGATAAAACTAAGATCTTACCACATCCATCAATGAGCGCAGATTTGAATTTGATTGAACATGTATGGAATATGATAGGAAAAAGACTATGAAGATTTAGAGGAACTGTTGACAAATCTACAGCAACTGAAAGCAGCATTGCATCGAATATGATAAAAAATCTCTCAGGCTTCAATTAGAGCTTGCATGAGTGCACATTTATAAGAAGTCATCTGAAGATAAGGCGGAAATATAGAATTTTAAGGAGCAAATATACCCACACATACCTTCCCTCCTCACACGAAAGCACGCATGAACGCACGCACGCATAGACGCATGCACACAAAATCGGACCAGCAACCTTCCCGTGGTGTACATCGTAATTCTAACAATAATTGAATGACAATAATTGAATAAAATACAAAAGTAAGTTTAATAAAGTGTATCTCCTTGAAAAAGAATCAAACTTTAATTTATTTTAATTTGTAAGGAAAAAGTCCATACTTTACGAGATTAGCTTAATATTTATACGAAAAATTGTATCCATCTTGTAGAGAATGTCAAACTATGCAAATTTGCCAAAAAAAAACACTTTATTTTTAAAAAGATAACAAGTAGAGGCAAGGATTTAAAATCCATTAAAAGCTTCATAAAGTACAAATTTTACCTTTGAAAATAAAAACAAAACTTTTAAATAAAACCATTTTTTTCGGAGTTACGCTTATTTGAATTTATGCGAAATTCTGTTATAAATTTATTTATGCGATAATTTTGTTGACAAGTGTATATAGGTCTGTATATACTAGGCAAAGAAACATGGTGAAATGATTGGAGACAGGACATATAATTGACATAGACGAAGCAAAATTTGGTAACAAGAAATATAACCATCGATGAGTAATCGAAGATCATTGGGTATTTGGAGGAATTGATAGAGAGTGGAAGAAGATATTTTTAGTGGCAAATTCAGAATCGAACGCAAAAGATTTTGTTTAAATATTATATATTAAAGAGTAGATTTATCAAAGGCGACAATATACGTAATATCAGATTGTTGAAAATCTTATAATTGTCTTGACAATGAGGATTTTCCAACATCTAACAGTTACATTTAACAAATTGAAGGACTCTTCTTATACAAAATAAATAACAATAAATAAAGAGCAATGTAAGATTCAATGCATTTCTTTAAAAAGTCACACAATTAAACAAATAAATTACAGATAGAGAAAAGTAAAATATATAGTAAAAAATAAAAAAAAATTCATTTCATCCGCGCCTTTAATTCACTACAGAAATAAAATAAATTTTCTGGATATTACTATTTCCATTAACAGGAATCGTTTTGTTTTTGATTGGTACCGTAAACCTACCTTTTCAGAGAGATTTTTAAATTTCAACTCAAATCATCCTATTGCACAAAAAAGGGAACAATTTATTCGCTTGTTGACAGAGCTTTTTTACTTTTGGACTTTACGTTTCATACAAAAAATTTGACATTTATTATTAAGGTTTCATTAGATAATGACTATCCATTGACTTTTATTTTTGACACAGTTAATTAACATATAAAAAATTTATTGAATTATTGTAAAAATAGACACTTAGCACATAAAGATTTGATTGACAATGTCATTGCGAATGAATCTACATCTTGGCTTACGGTACCATTTATTTCTCTTCACAGAGAAAAATTTAAACGGTTCAATAAAAACGACATTAGGGTATCTTTTCATAGTCCTAATAAAATGGGTAAATATATCGAAGTACAAAAGGATATTTGTCCTCATACATCTAAGAGCAATGTAGTCTATAAGATATCGTGTAATAATTGTGATGCGTACGTTGGACAGACGGGCAGACAATTGAAAATCAGAATTACAGAACATCGTAATCATATTAGACACAACACTTCTGTCCGTTCTGTCATAACAGAACACAGGCTGCAATGTGATCATGATTTCCAATGGGATAACGTTAAAATTTTAGATGAAGAAGCCTTGCTATAGGAAACGCTTAATTTCCGAAATGCTCTATATTAAGAAGCAGAAAAATAGTTTGAATTTACAAATTCACACGGAAGGTCTTCATAAGGCATATATACCTATTGTAAATAAGATTTGACTTTTCGATACTGACAGTCCGTCTCTTCTTTCAGTGGTGATCCGTATCAGCGAGCGTACATAATAATTGATACACAATGTCCGTCTTACACATCTGCGTTTCATTTGTCGTTATACTAATGTTTTTTTATACTTATACGGGCATACTTGTTTGAGTAATTTACACATATTTTTTTATGAGTTTTTATTTCTTATTAGAATTCCGGTATGTTAATTCATTTGCGTTTATTTTTTTGTAAGAAGTCTTTTTATCTTTTTTATCAATTAGAACTTTTCCAAGAGATATGAAACACATTTGATTGTCCAATCGTACGTGAATAATGTCGAGTTCTACATCATGACTTACCCAAACTGTAAATATAATGAATATGCGAACATTTACGATAATTAATTTGTACTGCAATTTTTTCGATGAGTTAATGTCTGAAGAGGGCTCAACCCGGTAATCAAAACTTGTAATTATTTTATTATTTTTCATTTTTTATTATATATTTAACTTTTCTCTATCTGTAATTTATTCTTTTAATTGTGTGACTTTTTAAAGAAATGCGTTGACTCTTACTTTGCCTTTTATTTGTTATTTATGTAACAGTTAATTGTTTATATAATTTCGTCTTGACACAATAAAATATTCTTTAAAAAATATAGATCTGATTAATATGAAATTTGCAAATATACTGATTTTCTTTAAATGTATAAGTACTCATACCCAAAACATCTAACGTGTTTGGAAAGAAGTTAGGGCAAATATCCAAAAATACGGAATTGAACCCTATTTTGATGGATATTTACCTTTAATAAATAAATTTAAAGGATAAATACCTTTTTAAACGCGATCATGATTTGGGAAAACGCACAGTAGCTTCTTCGACGTAATTAGTCAAGTACATAATTTATAATTATATATTTATAATTAAATATTCTATCTAACATAGTCACGTCCTGGCCTATTTTGGCGGACGGTGATAAAAGATCACGAGCGAGGAGCGGGCGTGGAATGGAGCCTCGACTCCAATGAACGAGCGTAGTAAATGTGTCGTCCGTAATATGTTCGCCATTATTAAGCGACCACTTTCCGGTTTGTTTTAGAAGCTCTATCAGAGACGCTCTGTAAAGGTCATGTGGCATGAACGGGTCGCCCTCACCAGTGAGAGCATTGTTTATCATCCTTTAGAGCTTTCCTGGGAGAGCCGGAAAGGAAATGGTAAATAAAAAAAATTATCTTGAAGCAATAATTCATTTAATGATCTTTATTCCTAACTCGGTAGTTTCGACACTTGCGACGCGAGGCTTTCCTGTGACCTTAATCGTAGGGATTCTCACAGGGGGCCTCGACGTGTCCGGCGGAGGAAGGCGGGTGACCTCCCTTGGTACTTGGGCTATAGGCTCCGTGACTGGCTCGGAGTGAAGGGGCGTCCTCGGAGGAACAGTGCCAAAAGGGGGCTCAAGGAGGACTGACCCAGGTTCGAGCATCCTGGGGTCGAAGTCCCCGTGCTGGTGCAATGCCTTTATTAGCCTCCGCAATTGGCGCTTCCACACTTCGCGTCTCGATCTCGGCATCTACGGTAGTGATAAAAAAGATAACCGGATTCCCGAGGGAGGAAGTGTTAGCGCGAGATAAAGACAATATGATAGAGTAGAGACTACGGGGAGATCGGGGGGGGGGTGGAAGGAGGAGGGGAGGCTTCTCTCTTTTTTGGCGGTGGAAATGTCCATATCCGAGAAAGCACGGAGATTGTTGTGATGGGAGCGGAGAGGAGTGGGCGCCCAAAGGCAAGCACCCTGCCCTGAGTAAGCAGGAAGATAATCTGGAACGACTCTGAGCAAGAGCGCGCCAAAAGTAAAGAAAGAAGGAGAGCTAGGTGAAGGCAAGCCTCCAGGCCTGGTGATTAAGGAGATGTCCTGGAACAGCCCTGAGATAAAGGCATGCCAAGGCGGGAGAAAGGGAGGCGAAGGGCACTCTGTGAAGAGTGCTCTATCCCGAAAGTTCTTTAGAATAAATAATACGTACCGGGCCGTGAACTGTTCGAAAGAGGATTTCGCACTTGGCAGCACAACATCATTCTTTTCGCGATAGGATAGGATTCCAGATAAGTATTAATTAAATTGTTAGATATTATAAAGTTATTGTTTATTGTCACATAAAAACGCAAGACTCTTCCGGAGCTCGAAGGGCAGAGTTGATGTATTAATAGAAATTACAAATATATAGAACTTATACGAAAATTATAAGCATGGAACTGTAAGTACGAAAAGTTTACAAGTACCGGAATTATGTGAAGATTATGAATATGTTACATGAATAAATTGTAAGGTATACAAAATTTATAAGTATATAAGTAACGAAAATTTTATAAGTACGAAAACTACGATGTCGTGAAAATACTAAGTTCCCTGCTGGGACTTAGCTGCTGGTTTAATACGTCTCGTGCTTACCGTGCAACCGGGAAAATAAACTAAGACTGGTGAATAAAATAAGCATGTGAACAGTTGGATAAGAATAAGCAAAATGAGAGCCCGAAATCCTTGCAGCATTGGTTTATATACTCCAAGGAGGTGACGTCTTGTGGTGAGAGAGGTAATTTCAAGCACTAACTCTAGAATATTCTACAGATTTTCATTGTCTATTATTCGCTAAATATACACGATATCGCTATTCCATAGATATGAGGTAAATTCCCGTGTTTCTTTGTTATTTGATGTCCTTATAACGATTGAAATGCACCTGTAATTGTCTACCATAGAGTTTGTTGTTTTTATACACGCATTTCGCATATTTACTAAATAAGTTGAATTGCTCGTGAGACTCTGAGTATTCCGTGCTCGATTCCGGTAATTAGCGATTATAATTAATGTGAGACATTGTTAGCTGTTTTTGTATTTTCGCATAGTCTTAACGATCAGTTTCTTAAAAATCCTGCGAGTATTTTATGGCGCAATTACATGGCTCTCATAATAAACAGTTGTCCTTAATTTCTTTTATTTGATAGTTAAAGAGGGGAGGTCCTACCTTCTTACTGTGTTTTTTAAATAAATTTTTTTAAAATAAATATATCTTTTCCTTAAACAATTTATCTAAATGTTTATAATAGCAAGAGCGATAATAGCAGTTCACGCGGTTGGCGCGTGATCTGCTATTATTGCTCTTGCTATGGTGAGGTCGCGTGTTGAGGAAATCGTGCTCGCGGCTCGATCAACTGTGCAAGTATAAGCCGTGCGATTCCTGGCTACAGTGTGTGTTCTAAAATGACAGCCGGTTTATCAGTTTTTGACACCCGGACGTTACAAACATAATGAAATTTAATAATTAAAAATATGTAATTATAATTTATAATTATATATTAAAAAAAATAATTATATTAAAAATTACGTAATTATAATTTATTATATAATTATATATTTTTAAATATTTGTTAGATTTCGTTTATATTAGATTAAGTCAGACATTATTTGTATTGTTATTTATTATGTTATTTATTATTTATATTATTAAATACATATTTTATATTATATTATTTAATTCTACACTATATCAGAATGTAAAATTCAATTTCTTTTTGTCTCATTTTCCGCCAGATTTGCGATCTAATCTTATTCCGTATTACCAGTAAAGCGTGCCCCCATAGACAGATAAGCAAACTGATCTGTAAGATATTGATCTGTAGGTATCAAAAGCACTCTGTATAGTATACAACGGTTTTCATCCGATTTTAGAATATTTGTTTTATTAAAACAAGGACGATTTCTGCAATCTTCTCCATAAAAGTATATTTTCTCTTCATTTTCACATGGACTCTATCCTTTCTCGCTACCAACCGAAGAATTGGCTTGACTTGGACACTATTACATACTTTTTATTAATATGACGCGTAATAATATGACTAAATTGTTTTTTAACGTTTGTAAATAAAGGCGAGATGATCTTATAATTTGATTTAGTTGATTAATTGTTATGTAATAATTGAAATAATTTTATTGTTGGTTAATTTATTTATTATTTACTAAGAATAATTAAGTTAAGTCGAAACAACCCATTAATAATATACTTCGTAAATTAATAAATTTATTTTGAACATCTTGATAAATCTCTCTAATTTGACTCGTTTAATTGACTTGGTATAACTTCTATACAATTTTGTATTGAACTTATTTCATGTGCACTCCATTTTGGCCAACATATAATCAGGAGATTTGCGCTACTGTATTTATTGTGTCTGCACTGAAATCTAGTTTTCCTGGAATATAAAGATATTTTATATTCCTTACACATTCGTTACATATATATTGCAATTCTTCTTATATACAGTTAATTATATCTTCACATATTTTATATACATATTGTAACGTGATATTCTTTGTTTGTCACTGTTGAGAATCATCGGCGGTGGAATCGCGCGTCCTCTCGGCTCGGAGGGCAAGCGCGCTGGTGAACGTGCGCTAATCCAGTAATTGTCTGTTTTTATTTAATTATCTTTCTCTTTTCGTTACGATTTTTCTTTTGTTAGTGATATATTTCAAGTAGGTATACTAGGCGGGTCCTTCTAACCCAGGTCCTCTGAAGGGGGCGCGGGGCATGAGAAATACTCGTAGGCGTGGGAGAAGGAAGGGGGAAAGATCCTGGCGCTATTGGTGTTTACCGATATAATGATACATGCCGCCATGTTGTGATGTCACGTATCATTGGGGACCGTCACTGCTGCCACTCGTCGCCGCTACCGCCGCCGCCGTCGCGGACCCTGCATCCACTCCAAAATGCGTTGCGGGCCGCCGCCGCCACTCACCTCAAAACACATCATCAATGTGCCGGCTGCTAATCAAAGCGTCATCAATAAGGGGTAGATGATGAAATCATAGTGCGTTCTCACAATTCTTTCTTTCAAGGTCAGAAGCGTCAGTAACGATATTTATCTGGGAAGAACCGCGAGATCAATGACACATCGCAACGCGTTAATAGAAGCGCCGATATTTTTCTAAGAAGAGATCGGTGACACGTCGTCACTACTGCGACTCAACAGGGAGTAGACAAAGGGATAAAGAAGTCTCAAATGGAATATATAATGAGTCATAAGCGTGCAGCACCTCAGTTGGAGCCTTGTAATATTACCGAATCGATCGTAATAAGTGTAATGCGAAAAGTAATGGCTGACCATTGTGCGGACGTTGAGAACATGGATGGTGTAAATACAGACAAGTTATTTGAAGCAATGGAAGTAGAATTTGAGAACATAATGGACCAAGAGTCGTCCAACAAAAAAGTACAATCCAACGATACTGAATGTCTAATCGGTTTCAGTGATGGCAATATGAATCACACAAAGAAATTTGTGCAATCTTTAGCAATCCGTGCGTTGAACATTTGTATTAAGCACTGCATAATCTGCTTATTATACAACGTATGATGATACCTCAACTTTATGCACCATGTATGATTTATTTGCGGAATTTTGGCGATAAAGGAATGTATCTCGTCAGGAAGCACAAAGACTGTCCTTTTCATACATTAAACAGCAGGTGGTCGTGCTCGGAATGCGAAGAGTTGTACATTGTATTCCCGTGTAGCATGTGCCCACTCTGCGCACATTGAAAAACTATTAAGTGCTCCGTATAAGAGTGCGATCTAAAAACTGTGAAAAAGACATAAAAAACCACGAGCGAGTGAAACGCGAACTGTTGGAGCAGTGTGGCCAGGTCGCTACTCTGGTGGAGTGTTTCGCGTGGTTGCAACGATGCGACGAGTGCATTGAGTAGCTCGAAGAACTTTGTCGTCTCAAGCATCCGCGCCTTGCAGTTGGACACAGGCAATCTGCGGTGGCAAAGATCTCGCGGGTGTAAAGTTGCAATTGGAGCGACGTTTCGTCATTAGCGAATATGCAAGTGGCGAGTACGCGTGGCAACAAACGATCTCTTGTCTGGCGAGAGATCGACGCCGCATTCGAAAGTCGTATATTGATAGGTACGATGATAAACTCTAATCATATCGAGCTACGGCGATTTTTAGAAGACGCTGGCAATGTAATTCTAGAGCAAGTGCGAAAAAAACGCTGTAGAAAAACACGGTAGTATAAAAGTGAACATCGCGTTCAACTGCAAGTTCGCAAAGAAGGATAAACGTGCAAAGAACAGCGAGATATATCGATGCACTTATAATTTGCGCGAGTGATACGCGCAATACGTCGTCAGGCCTAGCCTAGCATCGCTCGAAGAGTTCCAGGAACGTGATAGCGGGTGGGCATTGTTGCGAATCTTTAACTTGACTATCAACGTGAACAAATTAAATTCCCTGCGCGCGGGATGTTAGGCTGTGCGCTTCGAGGTGCCGCGGGAAATAGCGACAAAACGAGCGGTGATCAGTGTTTGTTCGACGGACAATGCGTGTTTTGCGTGATCAGTAGTCGCCGCTCTGTACCCCCGCAGAAAGACATGCAGATCGGGAACCATCATATCCGCATTATACTACTGTGTTGAATCTCGCGAATATCGAATTTCCAATGACATTAAAAAACATTGCGAAATTCGAACGGTTGAACGCGGTGTCAATCAATGTATACGATATCGAAAATGGACAGGTCCGTCCTCTGCGGATCACCAATGACAAGAAGGAGAAGCACTGAATATGCTGTACAAGATCCACGTAACGACACTTTCGGCCACTTTGCGTGGATCAAGAAAACCTGTCTTGTGAATTCGCAGATTAGTAGGAAAAAGAGCAAAAAGTTTTTCTGCGATCGATAAGTATAATAAGAAAAACCAACAAAAAGAAATAGCGAAAAATGATTTCTCTATTTACAGGTACCTCCATTACTTTAGCTCGTGCGCGCAATTGCAGTCGCATGAAGTGGACTGCCAGAAGATCAACGACTGCGCCATCCGACTGCCGAGCGAGGATGACAAGTGGTTCGAATTCGGCAACTATAACAACCGGGAACAAGTACCATTTATCGTCTACGCCGACCTGGAATGTGTTCTATGCAAAACGGAATTCGAGAAGGAAGACGCAATGTCGTACGCGTATCAACAACATGAAGCGTTTAGCATAGGCTACTACGTGCAATGCGCATACGACGATGCAATCGTCGTATCATTTCCGTCGCGATTAAGATTGTGTAGCGTTGTTCGCGTAACAACTCAACGATTTGGCGCATCGCATGAAAAATCTCGTATCCGCCACAGTGCCCATAGAAACATTATTTAAACAGCAATGGAAAACGTACCGCATCACGACGCGATTATCACATCTGCGAGAAACCATTCGCGCCGGACGATACGCGGGTCCGCGATCATTGCCATCTCACCTGTAGATACCGCGGTCCAGCGCATTTAAATTGTAACTTAAGTTATAAAAATTCGTTTTATATTCCGATTGTTTTTCATAATTTATCGGGCTACGTGCATTTTATAATTAAGGAAATCGCTACCACGTATGATGGACATATAGATATACTAATCAAAGAAAAATATATTTCGTTCACTAAACATGTCAATAGGACCAAAGACAGAAATGAAAAAAATTTTCAGAAAAATTGCGTAAAATTAAGGTTCATTGAGTCTTTCAAATTTTTAAGTGCAAGCCTCGATAAATTGACATCGTATCTTGATAAGGATAAATTGAAAATTGTATTAGGAGTAATATATACATATTACTATAAATAAGTTTTCGCCGTTTTTTATCAAAAATTGGGCATTTATTGTAAAAGAAAGATGCCTAATGTTTTATTCGAAGTATTATCCATCGCTAGCCACTACTTTTTCCCATCTTTCTGGCAGCATACGGATACCGCGTCGGAAAAACGCTTCATCTTTTGAAGCTATCGACGAATCGACCCAATTTTTGGTATCTTCATATGATGTGAAGTGTTGCTCAGACAGGCCATACGCCATCGATCGAAACAGATAGTAATCAGAAGGAGCAATGTCTGGTGAATACGGCGGGTAGGGTAAAACTTCCCAATTGAGTGTTTCCAAGTAGGTTTTGACCGGCGCCGCAACATGTGGACGAGCATTATCATGCAGAAGAATAACTTTGTCGTGTCTGGAGTAATAGTGGGCGCGTTTTTCCTTGAGTGCTCGGCTCAATCTCATAAATTGTGTTCGATAGAGAGCCCCAGTAATGGTTTCGTTCGGTTTGAGCAACTCATAATAAACGACACCTAGCTGATCCCACCAAATACATAACATGAACTTTTTCCCATGAAGTTCGTCTTGGCTGTCGATGTTGAAGCATGGCCAGGTGGTCCCCATGATTTCTTCTTCTTTGGGTTATCATAGTGGATCCATTTTTCATCACCAGTGACTACACGGTGCAAAAAACCCTTTCGTTTATGCCTGGCAAGCAGCATTTCACATGTGAAAAATCGGCGTTCAACGTTTCTCGGCTTCAATTCATATGGAACCCAATTTCCTTGCTTTTGAATCATTCCCAACGATTTTAAGCGATGTGAAATTGCTGGTTGAGTCACTCCTAATGTAAGTGCAAGTGCTTCTTGCGTTTGGCACGAATCTTCATCCAATAATGCTTCCAATTCCGCGTCTTCGTACACTTTCGGCCTTCCGCTACGTTCTTTGTCTTCGACGTCAAATTCACCGTTCTTAAACTTTTGAAACCACTCACGGCAACTTCTCTCACTTAAGGCAGCCTCACCATATGCTTCTACAAGCAATCGATGCGCCTCAGCTGCAGATTTCTTCAAATTAAAGAAGTAAATCAAAAGCTCCCGCAAATGATGCTTATTCGGCTCAAAACTCGACATTTTCGCACGAAAAAAGATATAAGATGCTGATGCAAAATCGCTAATATTTCAAGGTTATGTTCTTGCCAGATGTCCAACCTTACGATATGACGTTTTACAGCTGACAATTTTAACTATAACATACTGGTAGCGCCATTGTTTGTCAAACGGCGGAAACTTATTTATACTCCCAATACATTCCGAATTTTTAACATTATCAGACGAAGAATTTGAATTACTCACACGAAAAGGTGTCTTTCCGTACGAATATATTGACTGCGTCAATATATATGTAAAAATTACAGGATACGCGCTTACCACCGCGTGAATTATTTTACAGTTCGTTGATAGGCAGTATTCGAGAGCGATTACGCTCATACCGCGAACATCTGGCAGTGATTCTCCATCCAAACACTCGGCGAATACAATGATCTGTACTTTAAAACTGATGTCTTGTTATTAGCCGAATTTTGAAAATTTTCGCGGAAATTGCGTTACGAGTTACTGTCTCAATCCTGCGCATTATTATATACTGCCAGATTTCACATGGGATGCTGAAACATACGCGTATAAGATTCGAATGGCTCACTGATATTGATATGGTCATGTTCATCGAGCGCAGTATACGCAGCGGTCTCAAACAATGCTCCAGCAGATACGCGCAGGATAATAACAAGTGCATGTGTCCATTCGATCCATCGAAACCATCGTCGTACCTTATGTACTACGACGTGAATAATCTGTACGAATGGGCGATGTGTCAACCTTTGCCATACGAATTTGGATGAGTCAAAAACACTGCGAACTTTGACGTGATCGTTCTGGATTCACACATCGGTTATATGCTCGAGGTCGATCTCGAGTATCCGCAACATCTACACGATCGACACACTGACTTTTCTGCTCAACGCGCGATAAGCCGCCCGGCATGCGCGAAGATAAACTTCTAGCGACGGTGTACGATAAACAGAGTTATGTCATCCACTACCGCAATCTGCAGCAATGTACTCGTCACTGTCTTCGCGTAACAAAGATTCACCGGGTGCTATAATTCGCTCAATTCGCTCTCCATAGCTCCGTGATTTCTTCTTGAACTCAATACATAATTTAGAACGCGCGCGAAAAACAATTTCGAAAAAAATTTATAAAAACTAATGAACAACGCGGTATTCTGGCAAGACCATGAAGAATGTACGCAACCACATCGACATAAAATTAATAACAAAATGGGACGGACGATACAGCACGGAGGCAATGATCGTGAAATTTTCACAGCCGCAGCATCCTTGCAAAGAATCTAATTGCCGCAATGTGCAAACTTGAGGTGAAGTTTAACAAGCCGATTTACGTGGGTATGTGTATACTCGACATATCGAAAGTCTGCTTGTATTTCATCGAGTCATATCACTGATGTATCGCGACAAACGTAAAATGTATACCGACACGGACAATCTCATTTACCATATAAAATGCGACGATGTTTACGAGACTATGAAATATGATATCGTTAGATTCGACACGAGCGATTATCTGGCGGACAACGTGTACAGTATGCCTCTCGCGAACAAAAAAATACCAGGCATGATGAAGGACGAAAATAATGGTGTGATAATGACCGAATTGGACTCAGATGTACGCGATGAGGGTGGACGGCAAGAAGGACACTAAAAAGACGAAAGATGTAAAGAATACCTTCGTAACGCGAATGATAACGTTCTATGATTGCACACGGTGTTTGAACAAAGAGATCGAAATGACTCGCCGTCAATCGTATATATGATCTAAAATACGAAGTGAATTCATGATATCCGAATCGAAAATCGCTCTGAGTCCATACGACGATAAACGATACGTCGTACCGGACTCGATGGAGACGTTACGTGAGGGCATTGGCGGATACCTTTGTAATATATGTATAATATTATATGTATTATATGTAGTATATGTTGCTATTATGTATTACTGCAATTTACATTTTTTTTTTATATTTATACAAGTATCATTAATATGTTTTATGTAATAGCATTTATTATATATTATACTACTAGTATTTTAATTTACACTATATATATCCTATGTTTTTATCACGTACTACTATTGTGTATTACTATTATTATATTTTGATTTACACTTCACGTATGTTTTTTACATTTATATAAATATTACTATTATGTATTACTATCTATGTACGTATTCTGCTCCATACATAAATTATTACAAATAATTATGTATTATGTATACTTTAAAACAAAAATGAATGAGGAGTAATAAAAATATACGTTTATATACTTATATTAATATATATTTTTTATATGTGGGAAAAAATACATGAATCCCAGCCACTTGACGTACACCCTGTCTCCCTTCCTGCACAGTACTTTCATACACGTCCAGATGAGTAGCGCGATGCAACTCATGCTTTTAGAACGCTCCAGCGACGGATTTTCCGCCATAGTCCTTGAGTAGATAGATTACGGGATTGGTACGCTTAACAATCGTAAACATCTCGATAGTCAATTTGGCGTGTAACCCTTCTCAAAAATCGTCTTATACTTGCTCACGCGTACCGAATCGACCACTTTGAATTTTTTGCTGGGCCAACGATTTTTATTGCGCTGTGCACCGTGTCCAAGAGTCTTTCAGCGATCACGGGAAATACGTCGGCGGGTAATATGTCGATAGTGCGATGCTTGCGCGCGTTGTAATCCGATACGAGACGCGGCAGCTCCGCCACAAGTCGACCCACTTGTAATTACCGTTGAGTGTAAACATTTTTCACATTTTGTTTTTAAGTGTGCGATTAAACCGCTCGATCACTAACGCTTTCAACGTCGAATACGTGGAATAGTGATTAACGTCGTGTTTTTTCAAAATTTTCTGCACATCGGCGTTGTAAAACTTCTTCCCTAAATCCGTTTGTAAATTTTTCAAACATCTTCCACTCGTTCGAATTATCTCAGCGATAGCATCAGCTGTCTCGCTTCCACCCTTGCTCTTGAGCGGAACGACCCGCGTACTCAACATATCTATGACGATGAGTATAGTATGTAGTGATGGCCTTTGTTGAAGTTCGAGTACGGGCGCAGATAATATCAGTCTGCCACAGATCGTCGTATCCTTGAACTATGATACGCCTTCACGGAAATTTCTTCTCGCGTGCAATTCCTCGACGAGTCGACATCTCTCAGAATTAATTTTTCTCTTTTTGCTGAATCTCTTTTTCATATCTCTTTTTCGACGCGTAATATACAGGACAAAAGTATTTTTTCTCGCTGACGCCTCCATTGACTCGTTCTGACTTTCGTCGATATACGGTTTAATTTATAATAAGACCGGCTTTATGAAATTTGACAGCATCTCGTTGTCGTGAGCATTATTGCCCGCTCGGTGCGAAGCGTCAAGCAATCATAGACGATCCACCAGCTTGTTGGGGATCGTCCCAGTGCACGTAATCGATCGCATTGTCGTTCAATGTCATTGCGTGAGGGAATCCCTTTCCAGATTTCTTCTTCTGTTTCTTGAGTGGGATCAACATAAACGGCGCGATTATGCATTTGTACTTGTATCCCCTGTTGCTCAATAATTGGCCCTGCCAATGATGCTTGTGTTGCCAATGATTTTGTGCGCGTTTGTCTCCAGCAGCATGCTCTTGTTCATATCGTCTTTTGTGTAGAGGAGATCGTCGGAAATTCTTTTGAAAATTAACTCGTAAAGACCGGCATATCGTATGCCATCGATTATGTTATCCGTATCATCCACGTCAAAACGTTTATTACCAAACATCAATCCATCTTTGTGTAGGTAAATGCCGTACACATAATCTATACTACTCTTCTGTTTATCTCGCGCTCCCCTCAGGACAGCCTCGACGTACTTTTGACTTAGCGGGCCCAAGTCAGCTCGTAACGCCTCTCGACCTTTCGACGTTTGCAACCGATTTTAAACCTTCGTTGCTAGCGAGTCGTCCGTCGTTTCAAAAATGTTCTTCAACGATTCTATCGTCGGTACGATCGTCGTACGTGGAGTGAAGATTATTATCGGCTGTACACGATCGTGCGATAGATTATCAGATTTACGGCGTTGCGGAATGCTCGAACGCCTGGCTCGCTTTCTCTCCCTTTTCCTCCTCCTCCTCCATCTCCTCTTTCTTCTTCCTCTCGCGCTTGGGGACAAACGCTGCGTCATCGTCACTGTCTTTTTATTGCACGCACGCCGAAGCTGTCAACGATCTGTCACAGCAGTTTGATAATAGGCTTAAAATGCCTGTCCAATGTCATGTTCTCATCGATTCTACCGGTCTTCAGAGCACAATGTTTTTTGTGGATCGACTCGTTCGTTGTCTTGATCTCCCTCGCGATTTTTTCACGGTCGCGCACATCAGCCATGTTCGTCTCTCTCTCTCTGGCGAAGTATCGACTGATGATGTTACGGTATTGCAAACTCGATAACCCTTTCTGTATTTCCCGTCTTTAAGCGCACTGTCCTTGTCTATCACTAAAAATCCATATTTTGTTGTCAACAGTCACAACACACAATAAATAAAATTCGTCGACATGTCGTTATTCACGTGATCGTTGTAAACGTGTTTCAAGTTAGTACAATTCTATTTGAACAGAATCAGCAAGTTTGCGTTGTCGCGTATTAGATGTTTGAGATCCTCGCATACATTTAACAGAGATAGAAGCAGTCAACTTTCGCGTGGCGGCCCATCGAGAAGTATTCTCTTACCACATCTTGCTTGTCGCATGCCACATCATCAAAGATAAAAATAGAATTTGGGCGCGCCTCGCTCGGAGAACGACATTGCTGTTAGAGAACGTAAAGTAGCCGATTTCGTCGATAGACATAAATAAATTTCAAGATATCGATACTTTGGCTGTTGCAGCGATTTCAAGTAGACGTACACGTTTTCGAAACGTACACCATTCGAACTTCTCAAGCGAGCTTACGAGAATGTTGGTTTTATTCGCAATTCCACGTACCACAAATGATTGTGCGTATAGTACTCGGCAGCATTTCGCCGTGCTTGCTCTTCTCGGCGCTGCCTCCCATTATTCGCGATTTCGAGTCACAGTTTGTGACATGTATCGTCAACGGCTGCCGCATGAATTTCATGCTCACACTACAGGCTCTCGAACAGTATCTAAAGACGCGCGAACCCGCGAATCGCGCAGTAGCAGAATATATCTCACGCTGAGTCATCTTTCCACCATTCGAGACTTGAGCGCCGAGCAGTTGCAATACTCGTATATACTAAAGGTCGTACTCTTATGCGTGTACGGCAACTACATCGAACACGCGAACCACATCGACGGTCCCGCATCGAAGATAAAGAACTGTAGCGAATGTCGGCGTCACGCGATAGTCTACTGAATCGAGCGATAAACGCGTTTCCTTTCGAATTGCATATTCCGGGTTATCAGTTTTGCGGCCACTCGGCTTACGAAGCGATTAACCAGAGGTGACGCGGACATACATCCGCTGGACGCGGTGTGCCCAGAACACGACATTACGTATTCTCGAAGCAACAATCTCACCGATTGACACGCGGCAGATAAGTATTCGCTGATAAAGCGCTAGGACGCGTTATCGAGATTCGGCTCTAAGTGAGAGAGCCGCCGCTGCGATGAAAGCCAAGACGAACATCGACATGGGCATGAAATCAAAAAAGAAGACGAGAAAAAAGGCGATGAGAAAGCGGATACTTTCTTACGACGAAATGAGGCGGTGCTGTTTCTGCCATTGCTCGCTCGGATTCTTGATCGCCGGAGCGGCCAGCGTGGTGATAGCGGTAAACGATAGCAAAGAACGACAGTAGCTCGAAAAGCTGCAACGTCACGATCGCGCAATGGAACAGGGTCGCGGACTGTATCTCGGCCCGTACAAACGTCGATAAGGCGTAGCTGCAAAGAAAAAAAAAACGCCAAAGAGATAATAAAAATACCGTTTGGCGCAACTACCAATGTGCAATTGAATGAGCTCGTGAGATGTATGCGCGTACCATATTTCAGAGGGATTTTCATGCATAACACGTTACAGACGAGCGGGGCGCGTCGAAACAAAAGCGATACCGTGAATCTGAACGATACGACGGGTACTCATTGGGTAGCGTACTCAAAGAGGAACAACCGCGTTGTGTACTTTGACAGTTTCGGTAATCTTCTACCGTCCAAGAAATTAGTGCGATATTTCAGCAACAGTGCTACGATGATAGAGTATAATCGCATGTCCTATCAGACGTACAATCTTCGGAGAACTTCTGCGGAGTGATTTGTTTGCGGTTTCTACAAACAGTAGATGCGCGTGAATTTAAAAAGCTCGACGAAATGCTGTGAAATCTTAGTATTAGTCGAACGTTTTTTTCATCATGTCGTTGACGCTTGAGCGGGAAGAGCACTGTCCTCGCAGCAAACTACTTTCCCGCCGTAGATTTGAGTGGCGGAGATTACGGACTCGATCTGGTGATTTTTGAGACTTGAACGTGAACGAATCGAACAACAAATTTTATTTCGTCAAAGATGACGTGGAAATTACAGTTCCCGAAGGTTCGTACGAAATGCGAGACATAAATAAATTTTTGAAACACGCGATTTTACAAAAACGTCCTCGTCGCGACGCGCTTGAAACTGTTAACGTAGTGCGTGGTGACAATAATAACAATGACACCGATTACGATGATGATGAGGGTGGAAAATACCCGATTACGCTCCGCGCAAACTACAATGAGATGGAGATTAGATGTGCATACAGAATAAACTTTGACAAGCCCAACAGCATTGGATCGCTGCTGGGATTGTCGTCGAAATATATACTGCAATCGCGAAGATGGCACAAATCGGCCGTCTTCAATCAATTTAACGAACGTAAACGTTATTCGCGTAGAGAGTAACGTGACTGCGGGCGCGTATAGCAACAGCAAAAGCGCTCACATGATATAGGAATTTTCGCCAAGCGTGGATATAAGATATCGGAGAGGCCGGCGCAGATCATTTACCTACCGATCTTTACACGGAGTATTACAGATCTAACGATACGCGTCGTCGACCAGAACGACGATTGCTCAATTTTCGAGGAGAAGTGATCACTGTTAGATTACATGTACGACGTCAACAGTGATAACGTGAGCGTGAGATGCTCGTGCTGAACGGAACGGAGTGCAGGCAGAGAGATAACACATTCTTTACAAGATCAGTGATGTCAGTTCGATAATACTCTCTCATACAGCTGCATCAGGAAGAAGAAGAAGCTCAGCGCATCGAACGTTCATTTTTAAAGTCTTTGGGATTCCCAACATTTGAGATATATTACATTTGAGGTATCCAACATGACTGATATCCTAAACATTAAAGATGAGTTGATCTTCGATAATTGCGTCAAGATTGAGACTCATACAATCCGTTCGCTAATAACGTTCGGATACAACGACAAGATAAGAATACCCATATAGCAACATTATCTGTACACACTGCCGTACGAAAGCTTTCTATACGTCGGGGGAAAACTGACGAAGAACAAAGTGATTTAGGTTGCTCATGTGGCATTGGGAAATAATTGCGTCGCGTTCATATTCGAAGTTTGCGAAGATTACAAACGCATGATCAACGCTCGTCACGAGTTAATTTTAGTACGAGGGCGTAACGACAACAATTGTTTGATGGGAGATCCGACAGAGCCAACGCTCGAATTATTGAAAGTACAGTGACGAATGCCGCACGTGCTATTGAGCGACATAAATAAACTGTCGATGCTGTGCGCTTTGGAGAGCGGACGATATCTGATCATGGCTTTTCGCTCGTAGGATCTGTACAAATTTCTGCTCTTGCAGAGCACAACCAAGCATTTGTGGGCCATCAAGACGGCCACTTAGTTTGAGAAGCCGCGCTTATTTTTGTTATACAAACAGGTCGAAAAAACGTCATGTCCGAGGATATCGATTCGACGACTGCAAATTAACCAATGCGAAATCCTACCTGAATTCAGAATGTTATCCGTACGATAACTTGAATCTGAATTGTGATAAAAGCAGATGTGTGATTTTATACGATTTGTACGCGCGTTTCTGCAAGGGTTACTACGGATACGAATATCTCGAGCTAAGTCTCACCTTTACAACTTTTTTACGTAATTGCCCATTCGTAATTATCGATTGCTCTCGACAGAACGAATTGGTCAAGAGTAGCACCATAGACGTGTGATTAGACTTTGAATGTAAGGAGAACGTGCTCGCAAATACAACAGCCTATTATCTCATCTTACACGATCGCGTGGTTCAGAACAATCTATTGACCAACGTTGCGCAAAATCACCTAAGTGCACCTCCGATACGTTATAAAATCTACATCGCGCAATCGATCGCCGTCTTCTCGGCATCATGCTCGTGCCAATGTTCATAAATCTGCAAGGATTCATTGTTAATAAGAAACTTATCGTGAAGGAAGTGGCAGTGAAACAGGAGTTCTCACGCATTATATTTTTACAAGTCTTGTGCCATGAAAATTTTGACAAGATCCAATAGGTCTTGCGCTTCCTGCTTATCATCATGAATTGCGATGAGAGAACGGGATGGTCCCATACAACGAGGCGAAACGCCTGATCACGGCGGCTGTATTTGAAGATGATTCTATCGTTAAGGAATGCGAGAAATGAACATGACTGTGGAACTTGCTTCTAGACGATGAGCGAGAACGGACGTACATCGAGACCTTGGATGCAGTTTACGAAAACATGTAATTTTTAATTAATCTGGATGTTACTAATACTATGCGATGTGGACAATATATTAAGAATTGCTCGTTACAAAATGTATTGAAAATATATAACTGGTGGTTGCGAAGGATTTTTAAAATAAAAATGCGTTAACGTATTTATTACGTTTTTTTTTTCTTTTCCTTTGTAATACATGTACTCGTATATACATATAAACGTATGCCTAAAAATATGTATAAACGTAGGAACGTGTATGTATATATGTATGTATATATATATATATATATATATATATATATATAAGTATATGTATGTATATATGAACGTGTATGTATGAACGTATATGTATGTATATGTGTATGTATGTATATAAGTATGTATGTATCTGAAAATATCAATGCTTTTGTTAAACGCGTTGCGACATGTCCAATCTGACATATATGCAATGTATATAGATAGTGTATAAGGTTTTTTTCATTCAATCGTAAGCTTCAATTACGAGCGTTAAGACATGGACCGAGTAAAAAAATATATATGCCAAATTGATCGAGCGAAAGGGATACCGTCCTCTGACGCCAAGTCCGCCAATTTCACCGCCATCGAAGGAAAAAGTGAGATATTGGGAATGTCCTGGGAAAAAAGCATCAAAGTCGCCAACGTATTCATCATCAATGTCATCAATGCCATTGAAATATAAATCATAAAGTATAAACATTAATAAACCCGTGAACAAAAAAAATACATAGAAAGACGTGACACAACATTGATAAACTCGCAAACAAAAACGCGATAAAACGTGTCGCGACATGTTCGCAATTCTTGGAAAAAGGGGAGGAGTTACTCCTTCTTCGATTCTAAAAGTTTTACTATATATGTCGAAATTTACGCGCAATCAGTCTTGCGATACTCGCTTGTACGAACCGTTGAAAATGTACTTTACTAAAAACGCATCGTACGAAAAGAAGGACTGCAGTAACATATAAGTTTCAACGTTCTGTACACAAAAGAAACATTACGTACGTACACAGCGTGGAGCATAGCGCGGTGCGTTTACTGAGCAGACATTACGATTTAACGGCTACGGGTTACAAGTATTTAAAAATTGGAATTAACGTTGGTCCACCGAGTTACGTGGAGATGTTGGGAGATCATTGCGGACACAAATTATTGCTGTCTCTCGAAACGTAAAAGAGCTTCTACGAGCAACGATGGAATATTTACAAGATATTGCGAAACGAATACAAAGACAATTTTATAAGCGTTATCGTCGCTAATCGCTAACCGTCAGAGTTTGCACGCTGAACGATGCTACGCTCGTACGTCTCGATTCTTTGTCCGTACGCATTGCGATGACCGAAACAACGCTACGACGTATGTTTGACGGATGTACCGACGTAACGTTCGAATGATTAAACCGACTCTTCGATACGGTCGATATTAAGAATATGCGATTCTCCAATATCGCGTCCGAAAACGCAATACACGGTAGCAACATTTTTAACAAGCATCAGCTGGTCAATTGCGAGCTATATTTAGTTTTTAATACATACGGTAAAGAAACGATGTAATAAAAAATTGTGTAATGAAAAATTTTTTGTTTACATCACTACATACATATATGTACTTTCTTTATTTCTCATCCGACTTATCCTATGCCATATGTATCTATTCATTGTAAGATAAAAGAATGAATAACAAGTATGGAAATAAACGCGCGCAATTCATAGGTTAAAATTGATCTTCTCATTTTATACCATTTACTTGGTCGCGTGATATTTGTATCACATTACATCGATAGTGATGTCATCACTCGAACATGTCGCATCATGTCGAATATTCGTGAAAAATCTAGTTACGTGACATGTACACTATTTATGGCAACGTCGCATTTATGTCAAATCGCATTGATGTTAAATCAATCGGAAAAATCGGTCCGTTTGCAAAAAATATGATTTTATTTAAAAAACAAAATAAAAAAGTACCTCAATAAAAATATTTGTCCATCGTTAGCGATGACTTTTTCCCATCTTTCGGACAGTAAGCAAATTCCACGGCGAAAGAATGACATTTTTCTATCTCAGAGGTGGCTATCTCAGAGACCCATTTTTCGACGTCTTCATAAGAATTGAAGTGTTCCTCTGCAAGTGCGTGTGCCATCGATCAAAACAAGTGATAATCGGAAGGGGCACAGTCTGATGAATAAGCCGCACGGGGTAGCACTTCTCAGTGAAGTGCTTCTAACGGTTCCTTGAGTTTTGTGACATGAAGCCGAGCGTTGTCACGACGTAAAAGCACTTCATGCTATCTCGTTTCATATTCTGGTCGTTTTCCGTGCAATGCTCGGCTCAAACGGATAATTTGTTCTCGGTAGAGATCCCCTGTGACTTTTTGACCAGATTTCAACAGCTCGTAGTACACTACACCCCTTTGATCCCACCAAATATAGAGCATTGCCTTCTTTCTATGGATATTCCGCTTTGGCATCGATATCGATAGTTTAATTGTGATAGCCAATCACAATTCGGTGCAAAAACCCGTTTCTTTGTTGTCTAGTAAGCAAAATTTTGCAGATGGTTTTTTGCCTTTCAATGTCTCTTGGCTTCAGTTCATATGGGATCTATTTTCCTTGTAGACCTTTCCCAAGGCTTTCAAACGATCGGAAATAACAGATTGAGCACAATTTAATGCTTTTGCAAGTTTTGTTTGACGTGGGTCTTCATCCACCAATGCCTGTAATTCTTCGTCTTTAAATGCTCTTGGCCGTTTATAAACGCTTTTTATTCTCCATATTAAAATCACCACTTTTGAAGCGTCGAAACCATTCTCTGCATGTTTTATCGGAAGGAACATTATCACCAAAAACTTCTACAAGCATTTGATGAGCTTCAGCTGCAGTTTTCTTCCATTTGAAGCAAAAGATTAACACTTCGCGCAAATGATGCTTATTTGGATCAAATGTCGACATTTTCGATGCAGTAAAAAACAATGTTATTAATGCAAACGTATACTTTTATATACTGAATTTTATTGACAGATAGTAAAACTGAAAATTAAGCTTAGTTTAGACATTAGAGTTATCGACAGTTCTAAGCTAAAGCTACTCGCCGCTAGATGGACGGAACTTTCCGATTGACCTAATAATATCATCATCAGAACATGTCGTGACATGTCAAATGGTTTTGCAAAAAGAAAAAAAGGAAGATAAGATAAGACGGTAACGCATCGAGAGAAAGATAGCAAGTATATATGTGATAGCGGGGACGGCGGCGATTCGCAATTTTTTTTGAGGTAGACGCGTAGTCCGCGGCGGCAACGGCGGCGGCGACTGCGATGGCGGCGACGACGAATGGAGGCAGTGGCGGTCCCCAAAGATACGTGACGTCACAACATAGCGGCATGTATCATTATATCGGTAAACACCGATAGCACTGGGGCCTTCCCGCGCCTTCCCCCTTCCTTCCCCCTGCGCCAACGAGTACTCCTCGCGCCCTAAGCCGGTCCTCTCAGAGGACCTGGGTTAGAATTTGCCTAGTATACTTACTGTCTCACGATTAAAATTAGGATCGCCACGGATCACGCTTGGCAGCTGCTATGTTATTCTGTAATTATACTGTCTCACACGCCAGCGGGGAAAGGAAGACTATATCGGAAAGAAGAAAGAAGAGGCGATGCTATGTTGAAAAACCGCCCAAACAGTAGCCCGGACACGCATCGTATTGTTTTGAATAATTGCTTGTAATTTGTTGCCGCCCTTCTTATGTCGCGCACCTCTTACAGAGTACGACCGGAGGCGAGAATTCCCGGTCACCTAAGGGATTGTACGGACGTTCGTCGGAGGCATATGTCTTTGACGTAAAGCTGGAAAAGAAGCTGCTAGGACATCCCCCGCCAGAAGTTTCGGGGTCTCAGGCGGAAAAGTAACCCTTGAAAGGAAATTATATTACGCGCTCTTAAGAGCAAAGACTTGCAGCCGCGAGGACCGGTGAGGCACGCGCGAACATCATTATAAGCAGGAGCTAATCAGTGACCTCCTGAGGGGAGGGGGGGAAGCCGAACGGCTTGCGTAAATCCGCTAGGAGTTTCACGGCTTCCAGATCTCACTTATGCTGTGGCTGAGCCGACGATTTGTAAAGGACATGCGGAATCGCGGCTGATGAGAGAATTTTCGAGAATCGCTGTCGTCAGGAAGATTGCCAAGGAGGATAACGAAAGGATCAGGACGCAGAGGGTGAGATGAGCGTCGCTGTTGTAAAGCTGCCGATCCGGGTTCATAGCTTGGGTGGATTGCGCGTGGAAAAACTCGCGGAATGCGACCGACTTAATGGCCATGTAAAGTCATGCAATAGCGAGGCACGTGCCATCCTCCCAAGTATCGTGATTAAATGAATTATGCGTTGTCGAATTGAATGATTCGCGCTCGCCTTTCTTGCCACAGTAGAGTCATTTTAGATTTTTGTTTTATTTTGTGTCGTTTGTGTGACAAAACAATTATTGCAATCTACTAATTTAAATCAATTTACTAATTTTATTGGTTTGACCTTGGAAGGCATTGTTAACTTGACTTGATCTTAGCAATGTCACCAAGGTCAAACCAATAAAACCAGTAAATACATCTTATTAAATTTTACCATTTTTGTCTAAAATATTTTACTAAAAAATGTATACTTTCCGAGATATTAGACTGTTTTCAGATTTTTTGGTATATTTTTAAATGCTCATTACTCGGGTTCTAAGCCTGATTAGAGGGAACGGCTTTACAGGTGTTCATTTGATAGGCTTCTCTAACATTGCTGCAAGTTTGATCAAAATCGGTGAAGAGCAGAGTGTAACCTCTCCTTGTAAATAAATTGGGCGCCAGGCACGAGAGAGCATGCTACTCTTTCGATAACTTCCTCAACTTTATTCATACTAAATTTGCGACGACAGGGGTGGGTCGTCAAAGGAAAGTTGTCGGAGGACGAGAGAGGTATTCTGTAAGAATCACACCAGAGATAATAAAGAATTAAAAAACAATGTATTTAACGACTTTACAGGTGTTCATTTAATAGACTCCTCTAACATTGCTGCAAGTTTGATCAAAATAGGTTATTTTGTGACGGATGGCTAGTGTCACCTTGTAAAGAAAGCTCGCTCGCCAAGGCGGAGTGTAATCAAAGCTGACTCTCTTGATTGTAATAAATTAGTTTTATTATACAGTTGAATTCCGTTTTCTTTGAAGTGGGTGGTAAACAATGCTCGTAGTAAAAGGTTTGCGGCACTTAAAGCGTTCGGTTGGATGCGTATAGGTAGTTCGCCTTGGTACAACGTTGAATAATTTCGCGTTCGATAAAGTGTTTATTGCGAGTAGTGACGAGACCGGCAACTATTGTCGTAAACGCCGCTAAGTCTCGCGCACTAGGCTGTCTCGCGGTACGCGTATATTGTTCACGGTAGCAGACAGCGGTTATACGCGACGACGAGTCGGTTCGTTCGCACTTAACTGTTCGCGAATCTGCGTTACGAGCGAGGAGCGATATTTAAACTATATTGATCGGGATTCGATGGCGAACTGTCGATTCTCACACGGAGCGTGTGCGCGACCGACGGTTTTCTCGGTCTACGCAAGGGCGGTCGCGTGTCATTTTGCGACAAACAGCGTGATTAGCACAGGATCAAGGTATGCTCGCTGTTTTAATCGCTTTGTATCGACGAGCTATTTGTCCGCACCGAAAATACGAAAAGACTAACGATAATTCCGGAACATAGGATATTCTGTGAAGAGCAAAGCGTAGCCTCTCCTTATTAGTGAAAAGCTAAGAGATTTGCAGAAAATTCGCCTAGCTGTCGAGATATTACGCTGTCGAATGAAAAGGTACTTTTACGTAAGAAGAGAGCTAAGAGCACGCGACGAAGTTGTGTCGTCGCTCGCGAGTACGGTTATAATATACCATATACAGGGTCCGACAAAATGATCTCCCACATTTTAATCTTTAATAAAAACGCCATTGTAAATACTATTTAGATTTTATTTTTATTAACTGAAAATGTATGCTGTACCATTTGTTTTTATTGAGTTTTGAAAATTACAGAGTCCAAGTGGCGACCATTTTTTTCGATACACATTCGAAGCTGATTTCTAAAAGTTTCCATCACTCGAGCAGTAATTTGAGGCGATATTCCTGTAATTTCTTGGCGTATTGCTGCTTTCAATTCGTCAATGATTCGGGGGTGGTGTTGAAAAACCTTCGCTTTCAGGTAGCCCCAAAGGAAAAAGTCGCATGGGGCAAGATCGGGTGAACGCGCAGGCCACTCAACGTCTCCACGTAACGAGATTACGCGTCCTGGAAACATTTCCCTTAAAACGTCCATTGTCCTTCTTGCCGTATGAGCCGTAGCTCCATCCTGTTGAAACCACACATCCGAATGTTCAAGTTCTCTAAGTTTTGGTTCCAACAAATTGCGTGTCGACATATCAATCGGCAGTTACGGTAACCGTCATGCCTCCCTCTTCAAAAAAATAGGGACCCCAAACGCCAAAAGATCCAACAGCACACCAAACGGTAACAAATGGGCTGTGAAGTGGCCTTTCATGGAGCTGCCGCGGATTCTCTGGTGCCCAGTAGCGAAAATTCTGCTTG
>NW_017304642.1:179741-193729 GCF_001594115.1 Trachymyrmex septentrionalis
TATATATATATATATATATATATAATTATCCGCGCAGAAAATTAGGATTTAAAAAAAGATTTGATTAGTATGCTCTAAAATTAATTGGGCCCTATTAGGTGAGATAATTTGGACCCTATATGGCATGTAACAAATTGTTTATTAGGACCCTATAAGCAAAAATTACGAGGGCAAGTCGATAAGTTCTTAGAAAATTTGTCAGAGAGCACTCACAGTTACATATCACATTACTTTTTGACAAGTAGCATCTTTCAGCTGATCACTGTCAAATTTTGAGCGGAATTCATCGCGTGATTTCATTTCTGTAGACGATTAAAGCGAACAACCTTTGTATTTTTTGCAAAATGGAAAAAAAACGAGTTTTTTTCGAAGAGTTTCGAGCAGTGATCAAACATCTACATATGAAAGGTTTAACGCCGAAAGAAATCAAAGCCGAGTTGGATAATGATCATAGCACATCTGCATCAGCGTTTGTGACTGTATACAATTGGGTGAATGAATTTAAACGTGGTCGTACATCCACATGTGATGCACCTCGTTTTTTTCGGGACGTCCAATTGAGGCTGCTACGCCAGAAATCATCGATAAAGGTTATGATATTGTTTTGACTGATCGACGAGTGAAAGGGCGCGAGCTTCTTGAGGCCACAGGCATATCACATGGCACAGTGATTTCAATTTTGCACGAACAATTGGGTATAAAAAAGCTATCGGGTCGCAAGATGGGTGCCGCGTTTGCTCACTGTGGACCATAAGCGCGATCATATGATTTTAAAATAATGTTTCAACGTAATCCAGATGAATTTCTGCGTCGATTCCTTACTGTGGACGAAACGTGGATCCATCACTTCACACCCGAGACGAAGGAACAGTCAAAACAATGGACTTTACCGAGTGAACCAGCTCCGAAGAAGACGAAGACCGTGAAATCGGCTGGAAAGGTGATGGCCACAGTTTTTTGGGATGCACGCGGTATAATTCATATCGATTACCTTCCGTCGAAGCAAACAATCAATGGCGATACGCAGCCTTATTGGACCGTTTCAACAACATTTTAAAGAAAAAACGTTCTCAGTTGGCGAAGAAGAAAGTACTCTTCCATCAAGACAATGCACAGGTTTACACGTGCCCGACACCGATGGCCAAATTCAACGAATTCCGCTATGAATTACTTCCCCATTCAGCATATTCGCCAGATTTAGCCCCCTGCAATTATTTCCTATTCAAAACCTAAAGAAATGGTTCGGAGGAAAGAAATTCACTACCAGAGAGCAGCTCATCGCCGAAACAGAGGCTTATTTTGAAAGGTTGGACAAATCATATTATTCGGATGGATTGAAAAAGTTGTAAAATCGTTGGATCAAGTGTATCGAGCTGAAAGGAGACTATGTTGAAAAATAAAAATGAATCGATCAAAAATAATGTTTTACTATGTTTTTTTAAAAACTTATTGACTTGTTCTCGTATCGAGAATCTATAAGGATAAATTATTAAGGCTCTATAAGGAAAAATTACACAGGCCCACAAAAAAAGTACCCTATTTTAGGGTGGAGATTAGCTATTTTTATATATTTTGATTTGTTAAATACCAATCTGACATAATAATAGGACCATTCAGGGCAAATTTTCAGTTTAGAGCAAAAAATGGGTCAAAAATAAAAAAAATTGACCTATTTTTCCCATTTTTTATCTATTTTTTTGTCCTTAATGGTCCTATTTTTATGTCAGATTTGTATTCAGCGACTTAAAATACATAAGAATAGCTGGATCTTCATCTCAGAACAATTTAATTTTTCCTTATTGGGTCTTAGTGATTTATCCTTATAATACTCTACCCCACAGGGTATTTTGAAACGGTCATCCATCCAAATGCGCATCATCATTCGCGTTGCTCGATCTCTGTAATTGTACGAAAACTGTTACTTCGATGATTCACAAACACTGAATATTAATAAATGTATATCTGTCAATATAATCCTAATAGAAATTTGTGCATTTTAACTGAATATCCACTCAGTTACTATTATACTTATGCTATCCAATACTACAAGTATATATTGATTCGTCTTAAATATTTTATATATTAATTCCTCTTACACAAAAATAATGCAACTGATAAAGCAAAATTAGTTATATAGTTATTCAATTTATCCTCAGTAATCAAAATTATGTTCAGTAGACGGTTTTATACAAAATGAAAGAATCTGGCAGAAAAAAAGATCGCTGTCTTGCGAGATATTTAACTTAACTTAGAGTTAACAATTGTTTATAGGATAGGAAATCTGTCATATACAGCACGTCTACTCTATTGCATGGCATCTCTAATAAATTTTTAATAATTCTTAATAAATTTTTAGGCTTTTATAAGTTAGCTCTAATAAATAAGTAATTATAAAGTTGATGCATCCCTATTAAATCTCGATGCGAGCTTTATCAGATATAAATAAGGAAACCTTATTTATGATCATCTCTAATAAATTATGATTGGGACATTATTAGGTTAAAATAAAGAAATCTTCCTTATGGCATCCCTAATAAATAATGATCAGGATCTCATGTTAGACAGGGCTATCCCTAACAATTTTCTATACGAGTATATTCTAACTATTATTAATAGATCCTAATATATTTATAATACAAAATATTACAATGTTAAATACATACATATGGTGTGTTTTGTGTGTGCTACTTTACAAAGGACTATGCTCAGTTTTATAGGAGAATTTAGGCCTCGGATGAACAACTTTGAGACATGCTTAAAATTTTAAGGTATCAAAAGAGAATCAAAAATTCCATAAATCCAACTTTATAGGAAAAGTTTCCTGAGTGCTAGAACCAAAATTCGCTATTATGACTATGTACTAGTCTTATCCAATTTCTCTGTGTCCAGGGCACCTCTCCGCGGTGACGGCAGTAATGGATCGTACCAAAAACATTGAAGTAATATCTAAAATGTATTTGGTACAGTTTATTAATCCGGCTAAGTCTCTGATTGCGATTCATGTCACAGAAATTCCGATTTGCTTGTAATAACGGCAATGCTTCTGGGGGGGGGGGGAGATGGACAAGCGGCGAATGTACCAATCTTATCTTGGATAAATCAACCTTTGGTACGGGGTCACTCTGAAACAGCTACTGGTCGCAATGAGATCACTGTGAGCAATGTGAAAAATATTTAAAAAACCAGTTACGTAAATATTTGTTGGCTGGGGAAGTGCTAGATTTCTTGAAATAAGAGTCTAGTTGTTCCACAAGAAGAGTAGTTCCTCACTCAACACATTTAAATATACCGGGAGAGGCATTTAAAACAGGTCACCTGAATAACTCGCTTATTTTGAACAATAGAAGAAAGTGTCAAACAAAAGTTGCTTGGTTTCGAGGGACACATAATGTGATGTCAATAATTGTTTTGTAGATGGAGGCATAAAGGATAGGCAAATGTCAAATATATTTTTTTAAATAGAATGATATATTTTTTTACTTACATGTTGATAGAGCATTTTAAGACAAATATAATGACTTATAATTGAAGATCATTCAAGATTACGCAAAATCAACAATGGAAAATAATTGAATGTAATGAAAAACAAATTATTTCAGGCTCTTCGAATAATTTTGTGTCTCCTCTTCTTGGTATATCGCTAATTATTCAAGTGTATGTAAATATTTACATATCGTTTAAATTAAATTATCGCACATAGCATTATCCATATTTACTGATCAGTTTGAATTCATCTATCGATCAAAGTGTCTTGCGAAATGTGTTATACGAAAGCGGAAAAAGTCGATATGATTTTCGTTTAGGATGAATGTCGTCAAATTATAAGAGAAGCAGTACGTGTGTATGCTGAAAGATTTCCCGATCGTGTCCATCCCTCATTTTTTGTTTTTTTTAAACATAGTATAAACTTTTCAAGAAACAGGAAGCGTGGATAATAAAAAACGCAATCGAGAAAGCAACTGACGACGAAAATTTAACGAATATTTTAGCCGCTGTAGCACTAAATCCACGTATCAGTACAAGACAGCTTGAACGTGATAGTCGACGAAGTGTTCTGCGAATATTCCATTCCAATAAATTTCATCCCTTCAATATCTTACTTCATCAAGAGTTAAATGGCAATGATTTTCAAAATTGTGTACAATTCTGTGAATGGGCATTACAAAGACTACAAGAATATGAGATGTTTGTTACTAAAATCTTTTTTACTGACGAAGCTACATTTACAAACAATGGACAAGTAAATTTTCTCAACATGCACTATTGATCAGTAGAAAACCAACATTGACTGAGAGAAGTGAACAGACAGAAACCTTGGTCTATAAATATCTGGGCCGGAATTCTTAATAATAAAATAATTGGTCCTCATTTTATTGATAGATGATTAAATAGTCGCAAGTATGCCAAGATTTTAACACTACAATATTACCACTATTATTAAAAGATCTTCTACTAAACGTATGACAGTCAATGTGATATCAGCAAGATGGATGTTCTGCTCATTCTGCACGGATTATTACTAAATTGCTAAACAGAAAACTTGGAGATCGTTGGATTGGTTGGTCAGGAAATAACAGATGAGCCGCATGTTCCTCAGATTTAACACCTATGGATTTTTATTTGTGGGGAATATTAAAACAACAAGTGTACAGCAAAATGCCGATAACAAGAGAAGACATAAAGAAGCGTATAAGAAGAGCTCGCGATTGATTCGAATGATATTCGTCGTGGAGTGTTATCTATGTCGACATGTTTCAGAAAATGCGTCAATGTTTAGAGACATCAATTTGAAAAGTTGTTGTAACGGTAAATACGCAAATAAGTAAATTAGTGAAAAATGCCTTCAAACAATTTATTTTTAATTACAACTTTGTTATGTTTAAATAAACCTTCAATGTTTATTTACATACCGTAACACACTTTAACGATTAGCGGTATACCAACAAGAAGAAAAGACACAAAATTATTCGAAGAGTGCCTTGAAACAATTTATTTTCCATTACATTCAATTATTTTTTATTATTGACCTTGTGTAACCTTGAATGACCTTCAATTATAGGTCATTGTATTCATCTTAAAATGCTCTAACAGAATGTAAACAAAAAAATATATCATTCCATTTAAAAAAACAGATTTGAATTTTTTCTCCTTTTTACATCTTCTCTTACAAAATAATTATTGATACATAATGTACTCTTCGAAACCAAGCAACTTTTGTTTGATATTTTTTCTTCTATTGTTAAAAACAAACGAGTTATTCAGGTGACTTGTTTTACATCCTTTCCTGTACATGTCATGCCTGTTGGTGCCATTATAAAAGAAAAACGTAGTGAAACGAGAGATGGTAATGTTACAGTTAAAATTACTGAACCGCAGCCTTTTTGTCAAATCAATTAAAATCTTTTGTTTCATACTTTGAGTGTCTCTCCCCCCTTTTCATCGATTAATATACATCACTTATAACTATTTATTTGAGGTTAAAAAAGGTTTCAGTTGTCTTCGTCAAGACATATTCCAGATACTAGATAATTCAAGAAATCAAATAAAACCTACTGGTACACAATACATGGTCATAATAGCAAACTTTGAACAGTTGTAGCACTTAAGAGACTCATTTTAAGTTGTGCGTATGGAACTTTTAAATCCTTCTTTGATGCTCTACAATCCTAGCTAGGTCTCAATGCTATTCAGATGAGGCCCAAACTGGGCATAGTACTTTATCGGTGCTAGATAAAAGTAAAAAAGAAAAGTATAATAGGAAAATTTTGTGTATGTGTGTGTATGTTTATGGGGAAGTGGAGTACGCGATTACAGTTTCGAGTGATGCGAAGATTTCATCGATGGTGTCTGAAGAAATAAGAAGAAGGAAGAAATTAGAAATTTCGGGAAATCTAGAATAGAAGAATAGGAGGAGAATTCGAACCCAAGAATGGTGCAGGGATGGGAGTATGGTCAGAAGAATCGATAGGAGTATGTTTGCAAGCATCAAGTCTACGGGGATTCTTGAGTTTAAGGGCCTGCTTTGGTAATAAATTTTCTTATGAGGTCTTCGCAGTTGGTCTTTTCAGTTATAAAAGTCCCTGATTCTTGTCACAATAGGTATATTATTCCGTCGGAGAGCTTCAATCTTTGCCTTCTTCTTACAACTCGCGCGACGTTTTCTTGCTCAGATCATCTAAATTTAGACGATTGAATATTACTAGAGCAGAAATCGCTCAGTAAGGGAGAATACAAGATTTAAAGAATCGTTGAGACAAACTAGAAATCCGAGTTAGATTTAGAGAAAAGGAATATTCTTGGAGCGGACGAGCGTTCAAGATACACGATTTATAGAAAGCAACAAATTTTTGGAGCGAATAAGCGCTCAAGATTTGCGATTAAAAGAGAAGGAGTAATCGAGACAGATGATTGGGTGGACTATTGCCAGCGTTTTCAGTAGAATAGGTATAGGGATTATAACTCACTATATGTTAGTACGTATGTGATGTATATGTCCGTGCGTGCGTGCGTGCGTGCGTGCGAGAGGAATCAGGGAGGTAGCAATGCATTACATACGCTGGGTCCGAGAGAGGGAAAAGTACGTCAATGAGGTCAGTATTATATACGAAGAGGGGTTTGTCTTTTTCTTTCTCCAACCCGTCGTCCTTTCTCTCTCATCCTTTGTCCTCTCTGTCTCACCCGTTGCAATCCTTAAGAAAAGGGGAAAGACTCGTTTCCACTCGCTATAAGGAAAACAAACGGGAACGTGCAGATTTCGAAATAACGTGACAAGCAGATGACGTCATAGAAGGTAGGGACGAAAACATATTTTAGAATTGTGGAGGAAACCCAGAAAGAAACAGAGATTAAAATTAATTTTTTATTATTCAATTTTTATTTCAATAATTTGATTAACTTATTTGAGGAAAAACCGCACGCTTTCTTATCATATAGAATTCTAAACCTGAATCGAGGCAAGAGGGAAAAGGAGACTAAAAATAATTTTTAAAGTTAAGTAATATATACGAGGTCTGGCTATTAAATAACGAGACTGCGCGCGCAGAAGGCGTCCTAGAGGGATAGGGTGGGAAACGAATGCAGCGTTGGATAGCTGGAAGTGTCTATTCCAGTACGAAAACACGTTTTTGTCGCAGTAGTAGTATTTTTCCTATAGAGGTTAGAAACGAACTTGTTTTTTTCTCATGCCGATAACAATGTGTGACGAAAAACACGAGCAACGGATCAATGTGAAATTTCTCGTTAAATTAAAAAAAACTCCGACTGAGTGCTATAAGTTGTTGAAAGAGGCCTATGGTGAGAATTCTCTATCTCGTGCGCGTGTTTTCGAATGGTATAAACGGTTTTCTGAAGGCCGAGAGAGCACCGAAGATGACCAACGTTAATTTAAAGCCATGCTAATCGTTTTTTTTCGACATCAACGGCATCGTGATGACTGAATGGGTTCTAGAGAGTCAAACTGTAAACCAAACTTATTATTTGACAGTTTTGGCAACACTGCGAGAGCGAGTTCGTAAGAAACGGCCGGAGTTGTGGAAAAACAAGTCGTGGATCTTACACCAGGACAACGCACCTGCCCATAACGCGCTGTCTGTGAAGCGTTATTTAACCACTAGAGGCACTCCAGTGCTCGAACACGCGCCGTACTCGCCTGATTTAGCACCCTGTGACTTTTTCCTGTTTCCGAAGATCAAGTCTGCCTTAAAAGGAACCCGGTTCGAGTCGATGGAAAAGGTGAAGCGAAAATCGGCGGAGCTCTTAAATGTTCTTACAAAAGAAGACTTCCAGCATTACTTTGACCAATGGAAAAAACGAATGGAACGGTGTGTGGCGAGGGGAGGGGAGTATATTGAAGGGGAGCATTCAATTGTAGAATAATTTTTAAAATAAAACTCTTTTTCATAAGCAGTCTCGTTATTTAATAGCCAGACCTCGTATTTTAAGTATTATATTATACATTTATTTTTATCAAATATTCATTTATTTCTTACTGTTAGAATAATATGTACAATTCACAGCGTCTACAATTTTATCAATAGCATATATTAATTTGAACTCTACGACTGAAGTTTCATTATAACGTCACACATTTTTTTTAACGCATCACATTTATTATTAATAGAATTTTGGCGTATAATATGGTAGTCATAAATTTTTCATTAACTTTATGTACATTATTGCATGCTCAATGCATGTTCGACATCTTGCATAAACAATACGGTAGCTTCATGTATATAGAAGTATCGCGCGTATTTTTACAATTATTGTATAATATGATGCGTTGATGCCAATTTCTAGATATTTATGCCATGTAGGTGTCAGTGCGAATCTCTTCCCCAAAATGAATCGCGTAGTGGTTCCGAGTAAGATGTTCCGTAAAAAGAATAATAAATAAGTAAGCTGCAAAAAAATATATAAAAAATTTATAAAAATTTTATAGATGTTTTTTATAGATACTTACTGGTTTTTGCACGTTTTATCCTCTTGAACGTAGTAGTTCATCCTGATTTATCGTATATTTTCAAGAGCTTTTGCTATATTTGATTTCCTCTGAGTGACAAATGCGGTAACATTGTCTGAACTTTTGTTTTAAACAGTGTTCCCTTTCACATTCCAAAAAATGGAGGAAATGTTTTTTCATATGTTATACTTCGAACAACAGTCGCAACATGGTTGAAGGATACAACAGCAATAAAATCTGTCCCCATTATCTTTTTCAAAAATGAGTTTTTCAGACAGTGTATCTAGTCAAAAATTTTATCTATTCTTTTACTTATTCTATAAATATGCGAGCTAGTATTCTTTTTTAATGTAATCGCCGTCAAACCTAAGTGAAACAATGCAATGACACATGTACTAAGAATGCACTCTGATCATATCGAATCTTTTTTCTTCTAAGGAATCGGCGACAACAACAATAAAGTATGTTTGTTCCTATGTTTTTTTTTAAATATTTTGGCTTATCTTTACCACGATAAAATCACCCTCCAGAAACAAAGTAGAACTTGCAGCTTAAATAAGGCAATTCCCATGTTATATAAGACGAAAAAGATACATTGATTTAGTAGTTGAGTATAAAGTTTCTTTGAGAGTATTGTATTAGAGTTCTTTATTTTCCCCAAAGATTTTAGTGGAAAAAAAGGATATTATAATAATAATGGATCAAACGGAGCGTGATGTGATGGCGCAAGCTGCTCAGTTGAATACGCAAAAAAAATACGTCGCGTGGGAACAGCATTAAGATAATTTCATCGAATCGCTGGAAGCACAAAGTCGTGCCCGCGATTATTGATTGGTATTAAACAATCGTTCATCGCTCGTATTGCACGGCTTGAAAGTTTGAAGGATTCCGTGCACAAAAGATTCATGCAAGTGGGTGCTGGATACAACACTCGGGACTCCGATGGCGTAAAATCGAAACGGCGTTCGAAAGCCATATACTGACCGGTGCCGTGATAAACTCTGGACACATCAAGCCTCGCCAATTTCTCGAAAACGCGAGAAAACTAATGCTAGAACTTGTACGATTCGTTATCCAGAAACATGATAATATCAAGATAAACACTGCTTTTAATGGCGAATTTGAGTCACGTGCGAATAAAAGCGTTAATACAAAAAATTATGAATTTTTCCGTTCGTCTAATTTAGAAGAGTGGTACGAGTCATAGAATCTATTCTGATATCGCTGGAAGAATTTCAGAAGCGGGTGGACACTGTTGCGTATCCTGAATTTGATCGTGAACGAGAATAAGTTCAAACCTGCATTATACGCAAGATGCCACATCGAACTCCCACGAGAAATTAAAATGAAGAGAGCAATAATCAACGTGCAATCTTTAGGCAACGCATGTTTCACATAGTCGATGGTAGCCGCTCTATACCTGACTAAAAAGAATACGGAGCAAGAGTCATCATATCAGCATTATTTTACAGTGCTAAATTTCCAGTTTCCAATAACGTTGAGTTAAAAGATTTGAAAGTCTCAACGACATCTCCATCAATGTTTACATCATCGAGAAGCAAAAAAAATTCTTCCATTATGGCTCACCGAAAGAAGGTCAAATATGTCAATTTCTTGTACGTGTAGTATCCATGCAACGATAATACAGGGCATTTTACATGGATCAAGGATTTATCTCGTTTTGTGAGATCGCACACAAATTACAGCAACAAAGACTAGAATATATTTCTGTAATAAGTTTGTACACATTTAAAAAAAAACTTATAAATATTTTCAACATTTTTTTTAAATAATAAAAATTTATGTTATTTTCCAGATGCCTGCACTATTTTTATATAAGCACGAAATTGGAGATGCACGAAACAGACTGTGGAAAATTTAACAACTACGCGTTTCAGTTGCCCAGTGAGGACAACAAGTGGTTGAGCTTCAGTAACCACTGCAAAAAGGAACGCGTCCCATTTATGGTCTACGCTGATCTAGAATGTACCCTAGAGAAGATGGACATGAAAATAGCTATACGTATCAGCAACATTGTATATTTAGCATATTATGTCCATTGCTCGTACGACAACTCGTTGTGTATGTATCAGTTTTGTCACGATAACGATTGCGTCGCATGGTTCGCCGAGGAACTTAAAAATTTAGCGCATAGTGTAGAGTCTATACTTTAATGGCTAATGTACCCATGGCAAATTTTACGCAAAATGATTGGTAAAAATTTAACGGCGCCACGCACTGCCACATGTGCGAAAAACCGTTCACGCCGGATGACAGGCGGGTACACGATTATTGCCACATGACCGGTTTTATAGATTCATTTAAATTTCTCAGTACCAGTTTAAAAAAATTAGCGTTGTATCTTTATAAAAATAAATTGAAAATTACGCGGTCAAAATTTTTTAATCTCAGCGCGGAGGATTTCGATCTTCTCACATGTAAAGATATATTTTCATATGAGTACATTGACTGCATCGAAAAGTTGAAGGAAACCGAGTTACGCGCGAATTATTTTGTAGCTCGCTAGGTGATACCATAATCAAGAGCGATTACGCGCACGTAAACGTCATGGCAGCGATTCTCCATCCAAACACTCAGTGAATAAAGTGATCTACGAGTATATTTAAAAACGGATGTATTGTTGTTGGCCGATATATTTGAGAATTTTCGGAATAATTGCATCATCAGTTATGGACTCGATCTCGCGTATTATTATACCCTACCGGGTTTTACGTGGGACGAGATATTGAAATATACTCGCATCAATTTCGAACTTCTTACCGACGGTGACATGTTTCTGTCATCGAACATGGTATACGTGGCGGTCTGAGTCAATGTTCAAATAGGTATGCGCAGGCAAACAATAAGTACATGCAGTATGATCCATCGAAACCTTCAACGTACCTGTTATATTTTGACGTTAACAACCTGTACGATTGAGCAATGTCAATAATTGCCATATGCTGATTTTCACTGAGTCGATGATATAGACAATTTTGACGTTACCATCGCGACAGATTCACCGATGGGTTTTTGAAGTGGACTAGGAATATCCGCAACATCTTCATGAGCATTCCGATCTACCGTTTTGTTCAACGCGCAAGAAACCATCCGGCAAGCGAGAGGAGAAACTCCTCGCGACATAATATGACAAAAAACGTTATGTCATACATTATCGCAATCAGCGACAATGTACTCATCACGATCTTCGCATTACAAAGATCCATCGTATACTGCAATTCGTGCAATCTCCGTGACTTCGCGAATACATCCGACTCAATACAAATTTTAGAACTTTAGCAAAGAATGAGTTCGAGAAAAACTTATTCAAATTAATGAACAATGCGGTTTTCGGCAAGACCATGGAGAATGTGCGTAATCATATTAATGTGCGATTCGTAACGCGTTGGAATGGGAGATACAGTGTAGTGGCAATGATCGCGAAACCAAACTTTCACAGTAGAAGCATTTTTTCCGAGAACCTAGTCGCAATAGAAATGCGGAAACTCGAGGTGAAGTTTGACAAATCAATATACGTAGGTATGTCTATCTTGGATATATTCAAGACGTGTTTATACGAATTTTATCACGAGTATATGATTGCTATTTCGCGAAAATTATAAAATTATGTACACTGACATGGACAGTCTAATTTGTCACATCGAATGCAACAATGTCTACGCTGTTATGAAGCACGATATCAATCAATTCTACACTAGTGATTACGCGATCGACAATGCGTATAAGATTCCGTTCGTAAATGAAATAGTTCCCGATTTAAGGAAAGATAAAAACAACGGAGCGATCTGACTGAATTTGTCGGGCTAAGAGTGAAAATGTATGCCTTGCGCGTCAAAAAAAAATACTAAGAAGGCAAAGGGCGTCAAGAGCAATGTTGTAGCAAGATCCACAACGTTCAATGATTACGCGGTGTTTAAATGACGCAATTGAAATGACGCACAGGCAGTTGTGTATAAGATCGAAATTGCACGAAGTATACACTATATCCGAAAAGAAAATCGCTCTGAGTCCATACAATGATAAGCGGTACATTGTTTCAGATTCTACGGACACGCTGACATAGGGACATTATAAAATATTATTATGAAAAAATTAATTTTTTTTTGTCATATTTATGTATTTTTTTTTTTATTAATAAAAACACACTTGTATATGATGTATAATATGTTTAATATACAATATTATGTATATTATGTATATTGTGTATATTATGACGCCGCATGTAGAATTTATTTTATTTATTTATATAATTGATCGAACGCGCTCACGTATAATTCGCGGATTAAGTGACTGGAACGTGAAAATTTAGAACGTGAATTTATATACATCATGATGTAGATTCATTATTGGCAGGGGGGTACTGTGGCGAATTTATCACCACTATCCCAGTTGCAAGGAAAGAAAGATTAATATAACGACTTATTATTTCGAGAAAAAGTTTAGGATAGATACAAGAGACACTGAATATATGTCAGTCTGTGCGAAAGCCAGCTATTTGAACAAAGGAAAAAAAAAGTAAATACAGATAGAGTCACGAAACAGTTACTGATCGAATACTGACGAGCGAAAACGAAAAGCGAATAACAACTAGAGAGATGCGTAATAAAACGAATGCATAAGAATGTATAAGAACGGGTAGCAAACAGTCCGATAATGCAGTCGAGCTTAATGCTACACACGCCGTAACCCGATAAGGCTAATAGAGCAGCCGCTGCATTCCATTAGGGAAATTGAATCGCTAGTTTGCGAGTATTTGATAAAAGCGGAATTTTGAAAATGTCTAAAATATTTGAGAAAACAAAAGCTGTCTTTCCAATAAAAATAAAAGATCAAGTAAGAAGAGAGCGCTCCCACTTATTCTTTGTCTCCGGTTGTGTAAATAATCTGTAATAAAATCGCTGTTTGTATTTTGGAAATTGATTATTGGCACTGACCACATACGCCTATCGCTAGAATCCCATAATCCAAAATATTAACAGTAAAAAGCTGAAATCATAACTCAATACTACTATAACATAAAGGTACTACTATAACATGTAGTAGAGTAGTCGCGGGAAAACTACCCCCACTCCTTCTACTTTTTCTGACTTCTGCGGCGTAAATCTCAGCGCGGCGTTTTTGCCGAAATTATCTTACATAATAGATATGAGAGAAGTGTGGAAGAGATACGGGAAATGTACAAAGTAGGTGCAAAAATAATGCAGAAAAGGTTCAGAGGACAGAGGTACAGAGGACTTAATTGTATTTTTTCACAGCCAACTTCACATTTAAGCTGCATAATCATTATATATTTTGACAGCTGATAGCAAGGCTTGCTTGTGAAAAAAGTTCGATTGATTCTACGCAGTAGTTTTTGGTTGGTGCCCTATCAAATATGGAAAGTGAAAAGCAGCATTTTCGGCATATTTTACTTTTTTACTATCGAAAAGGTAAAAATGCTGTTCAAGCAAGAAAAAAATTATCCGATGTGTATGGAGAAGATGTATTGACAGAACGCCAGTGCCAAAAC
>NW_017304642.1:194105-197137 GCF_001594115.1 Trachymyrmex septentrionalis
TCAAGAAAATGATCCATTTTTGAAGCGCATCATCACTGGGGACGAGAAATGAGTTGTCTATAACAATGTTAAACGCAAGAGATCATACTCGTAGAATAAAAAAGATGAACCGGTTCAAAGCACTTTGAAAGCCGATATTCATCAAAAAAAGGTGATGCTATCTGTTTGGTGGGATTTCAAAGGAATCGTTTTTTTTGAGCTTCTACCGGACAACACAACGGCCAATTCTGAAGTGTACTGTCATCAGCTGGACAAATTGAATGATTCACTTAAACAGAAAAGGCCAGAATTGATCAATAGAAAAGGTGTAGTGTTCCACCAAGATAATGCGAGACCTCATACAAGTTTGGTAACTCGCCAAAAGCTTTTACAGCTTGGATGGGATATACTGCCACACCCACCATATTCTCCAGATCTGGCACCTTCTGATTATTATTTGTTCCGGTCTCTATAAAATTTTTTAGACGGTAAAACCTTTACTTCAAATGAAAAAGTCAAATATCACCTGGATCAGTTTTTTGCCAGCAAAGAACAAAAATTTTATGAGCGTGGAATCATGCTACTGCCAGAAAGATGGCAAAAGGTATTGGACCAGAATGGACAATATATAATTCAATAAAATATTTATTCATTATAAGGAAATTGTCTTTCATTTTCATAAAAAAAAACGAAATTACTTTCCGAACAACCTAATAGATGAATGGATAAAGAATGTATAAGTTAATAGATAACAGAAATTATGAAATTAATAAACATAATTAGGTGGATAGATGACGTATAGATAATATGTAGATAGATGATATATATAAATCACAGAATTAATACCTATAACTTCTATAAGAGTTAAACATAAATATAATTTTATTCAAATAAAGAGTAAAAAATTAAGAGTGCGATTTAGTTTTGGGGATTTTTTTCTCAAAAACTCATTTATTTAAACAAGATAATGAACAGCAACTTTGATCAATATTTTTCTTTGTTTTGTATAACTTTTTCCCATCTTTCTGATAAAAGATGGATTCCACAATAATTAAAAGGTTCTTTTTCAAAATTGATTTAAGTTTCACAAATCAAAATTATGAAAGTGTATATCCTTCAGAACATGTTGCAACAAGTGAAAAGATGGAATAATGTCTGGAGAATACTCAGGATGCGTAAGACTTTCTATTTTAGTTCTAATAACATAGTTCTAATAACATTTGCTTTACTGATAATGCAACATGAGCATTGTCGTGAAGAAGACTTTGCGTCATTTACTTGTAACTGGAGATCGTTTTTGGTTTAATGCTTGCTTCAATTTGTATAAATGTTATTGATAGCGATCAGCGATGATAATTTCTTTTGGATTAAATAATTCATAGTACACAATACTTTCTTGATTCCATCAAATACACAGCAATACTTTTGAACCGTGAATATTGTGCCTCAAAGTAAATGTTGCTGGTTGGCCTGGATCAACCCAATTCAACAATAATGTTTTTCGTTTAGGATTATCAAAATAGATCCATTTTTTATCCACAGTAACAATTCAATACATAAAGTTCTACTTTTTTTTAACAATTAACAAAATGCAAATGTTTGCAATGGCATTTTCCGATAACTGATGTGGAACCCATTTTCCTTTTTTTGAATCTTATCCATATCATTTAAAATTTAGTAACTGTTATACGATCAATTCTCTGGCAAGTTCTGAATGGATTGTATTTTCGTTTAATAATGCTTGCAAATCTGTATTTATTAGCTTTTTTGATTGTCTTGAACGATCCTTGTCGTTAATAATAAAATCATCACTTTTGAATCGTCTAAACCAATATTCACATGTCTTAATTGATGGAGAAACATAAGTTCTATTAGAAAAAATTCTATGATCTTCAGCCACTGTTTTCTTCTGATTAAAAAACAAAAGCAACGCATATCAAAAGTGCTCTTTACAAAGCTTTATTTTTTAAATGATATAAACTCGATATTTTTGCGTTTATTATTAATAAACGATTAAATATCATGGAATAATAATAAAGCATTAAGAAACAATAGCTGCGATTGGAATATCTACAATAACACTGACATTAGTGTACCATGTCTTACAAAATCCTCAAAGCTAAATCACACTTCTAATACATGGTCGAATTTGGGAAAAAATAATCTTTAATATTGTAGAAAATATTTGAAAAATTAAAAAAAACTGTGGCGGTATATTGTTTAAACAAAAAAAATTTTTTTTTACAACTTAAAATACCGACTCTTGAATTGTATAACTTTTGTTAAAAAAATTTTTTCTACATTTTATATTACCGACAATATTCATCTCGAAAAAGAAATACTGTTTTTTTTCAAAAGGGTGTTTCACCTCTTAAACATGAATTAGCTCATGTATAAAATACGTGTCTCTTAGGTTTTTGTGTTTAACAATATAAATATTTCATAGAAAATCAAATCGGTGTCGAATAGTTGTGAAATGTTCCTTGTAAGTTATTAGGAACTCTCATTACTGTCGTCAACATACCAGTAATAAAACGGAAGTTGCATACCAATGATCTCTAGTGCTTTAGCTTCTAAATCCCTCATAATCAAATTCTCTACAATCGGCGAGAGAAGGGATCTCATAGGAATATCAAAACTTTGCTGATTAAAACTACATCGAAGCAAAAATAAGTCGAATCAAGCACTAAGTAAACAATGGATATAAATTCTTCTTTTGAAAGAATTCATATAACTGCATTTATGAAAAAAATTTCATGTATTTTCAATACTCTCAACGGCCAAATCAATAAGAATATTTGCGAATAAGGGAATTTTTGTGAATAACGTTTAATAAAATTAAAACGTAATCCGTTTCGAACTATATCCCTTTCAGTTTCTGTACTAATTAGAAACTGTTGTCTATGCTAAATGATTTGGGCACATTTTTTGAGATGATATCATGTAGAAAAGTTGCCAAAGGATATAAAGTATTAATAGATCGATAGACGATATTATTATCCTCAATGGATAGTTCTGTTTATGTACTATATAATGCATTATATATAATATAT
>NW_017304642.1:197237-200361 GCF_001594115.1 Trachymyrmex septentrionalis
CATTAGTTAACTTATTAATCGGGTTTCACTATCTTAATGTAAATTTCTTTGTTATCCAAGTTTTTTTCAATTAAGTTTAAACTTTCAAAACAATCTTCTTTTTATACAAGCAAAAATTAAGAATGTAAAAAAGAGATCCATTTTTGAGTAATTACAAAAAAATTCCAAATGTCATAATATTAGAATGACTCAAAAAATTTTTTATTAAGTTTTTTTATGTAAGTTTTTAAATAACTTATAAATTAAATTATCGAGATATTTTATCGTGCATTTAATGTTTTAGTTTTATCTGAATACTGAAATATGTATTCTGATTCATATTTTAATATAATAAACGATTGAAGATTTATTCAAGAACGATTATTTCTGACTTTATGGTTGTGACGTACGAGTATTTTTGGGTTCACAAAGCACCTCGTTTATATTAGGTGCTTGAATTAATTCTCGCTATTAACAGGGAGAGGTCATTATTCGTGCTATTTCAACATGGCCGAGAGTGACTGCTAATGTATAGTATATAAAAGTATTGTTAGACTTTAATAATCAGTATGTAACGTTTGATCAAATGCAAAGAACACAATTTTTTATCGTATTAAAAATGTCGGGTTTTGTTCCAAAAAAAGAACATTTGCGAGAAATATTACTTTTCTGTTTTAATCTCAAGAAACTACTGTTGAAAGTCATTGTTTGCTAGTGGAGGCTTATGGGGAGCATGCTATATCTAAAACAACTTGCAGAGATTGGTTTAGAAGATTTCAAAACAATAATTTTGACATGAATGACAAAGAATGGTCTGGTCAGCCGAAAAAGTTTGAAGATGAAAAATTGGAGATATTACTTCAAGAAGATTCATGTCAGACGCTCAAAGAGTTATCGGAAACATTAAATGTCAATCAGTCAACCGTTAGCAAATGTTTAAAAGAAATTGAAATGATCTAAAAGCTAGGAAACTGGGTCCCACATGAATTGAGAGAAAGGGACATTACAAAAGCTATTTGTGAATTACTGCTTCAAAGACAAAAATGGAAGTCATTTTTGCATTGAATTGTGACTGACGATAAAAAATAGATTCGTTACGACAACCCTAAGCGCAAGAATCATCAACATCAACACCAAAACAGGATATTCATGAGAAAAAAGTCATGCTGTACATTTGATGGGACATCAAGCCGGCGTAATGTATAATATAATATTTATTATGAGCTGCTGCAACCGAGTCAAATCATTAATGCTGAACGCTATCGACGTCAATTATTCAATTTGAATTCACTCGAAGAAAAACGCTCGCAATACGCCAAAAGACATGACACAGTTATTCTTTTTCATGACAATGCTAGACTACATGTTACAGAACAAGTGAAAGAAATTTTGGAGGCACTTTGATGGAATGCTTTATCCCATCCGTCCTATTCATCAGACATTGCCTCTTCAGATTACCATTTGTTTCAGTTGATGCAACATAGTCTTTCTGAGCAGCACTTCAATTATTTTAAAGATATCAAAAAATTGCTCGATGGACCACTTTGAAAGAACCCAAATTTTTCTACCGCTATTTGTTATCCGAAAAGTGGGAAAAGGTTGTAGCTTTCGATGGACAATATTATGATAAAAATATCAGGTATCTCTTTAATAAAATAAACATGAGATTTTGTAGCAAAAACAGCAAGAATTAATTCAAGCATCTAATATTATTTTAAAATTTATATATAGTTATCAAAGAACTGGAAAAGATACGGGCAGTAGAGGAGTCAAGCGTAGAAGACGTTGAGCAAATAATATATCTATGAAATGTGAAACTTCTTTATCACTAAAACGCGCTTACATGTTTCAGTTCACTTTTGAGCCCTCCTCAGAGACAACACAAACTAACATAAATAAACTAAATAAGAAATTATTTTATCATGGTGAGTTCCCCTTTCTCGAGAATTTAAATACCAGAATTAAACCCAAAAGAGTAAAAAAAATAAATATAATGAAAATATCGAAATAGAGAATATGAAAAACTAATTTATCAAAAACCTTAAGATTATAATTAATTATCCCTAAAATAAGGGCGCTCACCTTGATCACAAACCACAAATCATTATATCGCTAATATTATGAATTATTCAAAAACCAGTTCTCGATATTTTGGCCAGGCAATATTAGACATAATGAGTCACTTTTAGTTTTAACTAGTATTATTGAAGTTTACAAATGAAAAATTTTACATTAAAACGTTAATTAATACCATGAAAATAAAAGTTGGAAAGTAATAAAAATTACGTCAAAAAGAGTCACTACTGCGTATGAACAATACTGACTGAATAGACGTGACAACAACCCAAGCCTTTATAGCTTGTCTATTATCGGGAGGTAGGTTTTGAGAAGCCCCTCCATATCCGTCTGCAAGTTGATTCCGTGCGTCTGTCTCCTAATGAATATTATCTTCAAAATCAATCTCTTCCTATAATGAGGCTCCTCGTCCAATATTGTAACGTTCTCCGAATCGAAATCATGGCCTTCTTGTAATCGATGCTCCGTTATGACATTACGAGTAGAGGTGTTCCATCTGATAAGGTTCTTATGCTTCGTGATTCTTGACTTCAGATGTCTACACGTCCCACATAACTTGCATCGCAACTCTTACACGAGATCTTATAAACAACATTCGACTTCTTATCACGCTGTAAAGTGTCCTTATGCACTCTAATGAATTATCGCAATTTATTAATATTATATAGAACGATATCTTTACACGCCCGCTATTCAATCTGTTAAAACTCTCAGTAACGAACAAAAAGAACAGTGAGTCACGAGGGCTACACTGCTTCAACCCTATTATCATTAACAACACTCGTCCTATTTCTAGCCATAATTTTCTTCAAACGATTGTTAATATTCTCAAATATAAAGTTTAATGAATAATTATTTTCTAACAATATTTTAATAATAAAACACAAATTATCAAGGATTTGGCAGCAAAATTACCTTATCAACTAATTCCGTGATTGTACCTATTTTTTGAGAAACAGGATGCTGTGACGAAAAATTCAAATATTTACCCGAAAAAGTCGGCTTGTGCTACCAATTGAACTCTATTATTAGGTGTACAAAAAAGTTCTGAGCTTTAGATTTGATACAA
>NW_017304642.1:200461-204870 GCF_001594115.1 Trachymyrmex septentrionalis
TTATATTAAATTTAATGCTCAATATTTTTTGTTACTATTTCTTTGTTACATTGAATATAATCTAAATTGTGATCGAAACGTCTATAATTATCAATTATTGCTAATAATACTTAAATTTTACTCATTACCATTCTGTATCAATTTAAATTTTCTTACTTTTTTTACATAAATATAATTTATGTTTAGAACTAATTTTTCAAAAAAAACCTTTGATTTTTTAATTATCTAACTGTGCTTATTAGATGTAAGGCATTTCATATTTTTTCTAAATATTATATACGAATATAATTTACCATCTGCGCTATCACTGGTAGAGTGATATTTGCCACTCCCACATTTGAGGTAAACTCTGTCGCAAGACCTTCGAAGAAGCACACAACAGCAAGTATTACAATGGGTGGTAAATGACGGAGTGGTACTAGGGCTTCACCGACTCGTTTTGCCATACTTGATGCTACACTTCCTTTTGAGATTGCGAAACCGCCACCCAATAAGAATACTAGACTCCATGGCATTTTAGTCTCGATTATCTTCCACGTAATCAAACCTTCTGAAGATCTTTTTGGCCTTTTAGCAGCTGCAAATTTTATAATTTTGAATATAATCATAGATGCAAATGCAAACATTGTCTTAAGAAAAATTTGTGATTGCATATTTTAATCTATATGCTATAGACAGTTTGTAGAGACATTGCAGAAATATTTTGTTGTAAGATTGCAACGTTGTAAAAACGTTGTAAAGTTGTAGATTGTCATAGTATTGTTTATTGTATGCAGCAATGGTAAAATATTCGCTTTTAAAAATATTATTACAAATATTATAGTACAAAATATTCCAGCTATATTACATTATACGTTTTGATGTTCTCGACAATTTTTAAATGCTATTTTATATTAAAACGTTTTGCCACTGTGTAACTTCTAAGATTATCATACGTATATTTCTAGATTAATTTATACATAAAAGAACTAAAGACTGTACTGTTAAAATACATCTTATTTACTTCTGGTTCCTAATTTTGGCATTTTTTAAAGAAATTATTTTGTTAGAATGTAGGAAAAGAATCTTTTATAGGCTGTGTCTTCTATTTTATCCAGTATAATTTCTTTATTTATGAGAACTAGAATTCTCCTGGGTCTATTTAGTAGTGATACTGCGTATTATTCGCGGGTGAGCGATAGAACATTACTTTTCATAATTTATTTGAAATATTAATGCAATATTACTAAAATAATATTGCAAAAAATTTTTGTAACGTCTCTGCAATCATTACATTGCAATATTCAATTTCTATGTTCTACGAGGAGATGTATATAAATAAAATAAAAATAAAAATTTTAATCTTTTATTTTTATTACTCAAATTTTATTTTTGAGTTTATTTCATTAAGACAAATAATTTTCTATGTTAATAATTATGACCTGATAATACTTAGAATTATTATTATCAGCATTTGAAGTTTTGAACAAAATTTTTATCATTCCTTACGATCTTGACTATAAGAATATATGAAGCTAGGATCCTTTGGGATGAAAAACATCAGGATGGAGACGAATATCACGGGCACTGAATCTCTGAGATCTCTGCACGTTTATTAATTTTTAGAATACTTACATAGCACTCATGTACACATAATAACATATTTCATAATTTTAAAATACTAACACATCAGTAATCACTTCCGACCATCCACGCACGAAACCAGGTTTGCGAAATACCCAAAGAAATACACATGTAATAAATAAAGTGCCTACTCCATATTCATGAAAAGTTGTGGGACCCAAATTCTTGTATCTCTCTTGTATAACCTAGAAAGATTATCATTCGTTAAAGAAGAATTCATTGTTGTATTTTATCAGTTCAGTATTTTGTTTTATTATACAAAAAATACATAGACTTAATAGGTCATAATTTTCTTGTAATCGCTTATTTATCAATCATTACGTTAAAACTTTCATTTTATAATACACTAATTTTATAATCACATTGATTAAACATATTTTTTCATCAAATACATTTTATTGTATTAAAAAGTATTATTTATTAAATTGAAAAATGTGATAATATTTTAAAATCAATTAATCAGATATTTCCGATAGCACAGAAACTTGCAGTAATATTGCAGAAATGTTGCAATATTGCAGATTGTGCTGTAACATCGCTGCACAACATTGTAGATATTAGGAATTGTAATATATAACATATTATAGCGCAAGATTTGAGAATTGCAGTATTGTTACAGAGATATTTAAAAATATTTCAACTTTTGAGTAATGAACTGTTGTCACATGTGGGAACATACTACATTGCACATTATATGATTATTAATTATTTTCGTTAATTTATAGTTTTTGCACACTGGACAGAAACGCTTGTTGCGCAATAAAATGCGCGGTAACCAATGAACATGTTAGGAGCTGTAAGTTTATTGGTTATTGCGTCGCATTTTATTGCGTAGCAAGTGTTTCCACGTCCAGATAGCTATTAGGAATTACATGTAGTGTTCGTTGAAACATTTGTTGCTGCCGCGACAAAATTTTTCAAACTTTATAATCAACTCTCATAATTTTTTAAAATATATGGATTAAAAAATGTTTTTGAACATGACAATGAAAACGAAATAGAATGCGTAGAGTTATTATTTCCATTTCACTAATTAAGAATATGTATAAAATAGATGTACTTGCATAAAGTGTAAAATATATTGTATATTTACGAAAAGTAAAATATATGTCTATGTTACGTTCGAGTAACTAAGAAGGAAGATAAGCTAAGAAAAAAAGAGAAGAGGAAGGCACAGAGCGAGGCGCGCGAGCTGGAACCTTAATTACTAACGAAGATATTTATTTTACACGTGAATTTAACTGTGCACGAGCGTTTGTGACCCTTTCGGGATTCAGTCAGCAGCGGATATCACTATAATGTCGTACATTAGCAGTGACGTCGCTTTCGCTTCTGCAAGGATCGTCATCATGCAGAGTCCGTATGGAAGGGACAGAAAGACGGAAGAGGGAAGAAGCAATAATGTGAAAATTAGACAAAACAATAACGAACTACGATCTATTCCTATTTAGCAATTTTTTTATTTTCAATTTACACGGCTCTACCGAAATGATTCGGGCAGGGCTCTTTCGTCACGAGTTGGTGCCGCATCGGCAGATGTGTCGGGAGGGGGGAGGCACGGATCGGGCGCGGTACGCTGGTGATAGTCGGGATCGGGAGGTCCCGGTTAGGCGCGGGAGCGAAAGAGTCCACGGTGGACTTCGCAGAAGACTTGGGTTCCAGGGCCCCAAAATAGCCGGGTCGAATTCCCCGTGGGAGTGGTATGCCTTCACCAGCCTACGTTGGCGTTGCCACTATCCACGTTTAGACCGGCCTATCTACGTTGCACATTTCTAGAAAAAGAAAAAGTGTTATTAATAGAACTAACTAGTGATATGTGATCTTACTCAAACGAGGTACGGGAGAAAGAAGAAGCGGTGTAAGGAACAAGCGATACCCGACTCCTTAGGTGGAAGCGGCGGGGATCCTTTTGGAGGACCCTAAGCGCAGTCGGTGAGGGGGAGGATGTACTCAACGCCCAGTTGTTGGTCGCGAAGTGCGCGGTTAAGGGCTGAGATAGATTCTGAGCACGGTCCTGCTAGAGCGCTCGATTTTCGATTTTATTTGACATATGGAGACGAGTGGAGGGGAGTGTGCATTTGCCAATGATCGACAGCGCGACGTTGTCGCATTCATCACTCTAGTCGAGCTGTATTAGTTTATCTGTATTCATTTTCTTTCCGCGCGTGCGTGGCCTATGGACATGCACAACCAAAAGTTTTCTTTCACTGGCGGGATATAGGGATATCGCCGAGCGCATGATGGGACCTAATTTTTAAATAGTATTGTCGCGAGTGTACTACCTTAAGAATCAACAATGTCTACTATAATACAATGTACAATACAATAATGTATGTTTACTACGATTCGATACGAGCTTGTGTTTCCTCTTTCAAACTCAGCAATTTTTCATGTAAAAATAAAAAAGTGTTTGGTGAAATCACGAATCTTTTCGTTAAATATGTTTCTATTGCCAGACAAGATACTTAGACTCGTAAGTAAAATTATTCATTTATGATAAATTGATTATATTTTTGTTAAAGAAAATACATTGTGCAAATTTTCTAAGAATGTCATAAATGTATTGTATATTAATAATAATTTTATTTGATAATATTTTTGAAACTTCTACGACTGCTTTCTATATAAAGTTGTACGTTTCGTGAGTTTTTTCCGTGTCCAAATCCATTCTTAGAATGCTAACGTTTCATGAACTTTGTACTTCAGAGCGAAGAGCAGTTTAATACTGAGCTGTTCCTCCGAGCCGTTCTTTTTACGCTGCTTGTTGGAGTGGCGGGGGGGGGGGG
>NW_017304642.1:204970-220921 GCF_001594115.1 Trachymyrmex septentrionalis
TGTGGGTGAGGGAGGGGGGGGAGGGAATCGATCAGTCTCCAATAATCGGGAGAATGATCTTCCATATTTTATTTATGTTGTAATCATTATCTCTATTTAGATTGTTAGGGTATTTTTGTATCTCTATGGCTTCTTTATACTTTCTTAGAAAGTATGATGTAATGTTGGTTATTGTGATCCTTTTGTCAGACAGTATTTGAAATCCTGTTTTGATGTTATGTTCTCATAATACTAACTGCGTGGCGTGTTTTAGCTTGATATCATGTTGGTGTTCTTTTATCCGTAGATTGGCTATTCTTCCGGTTTCTCCAATGTATACTTATCCGCAGAAACAAGGTATTTTGTATATTCCTGCGGAGCTGAATGAAAGTCTTTAATCTTTAAGATTTCTTAAGATTTGTCCTATCTTTTTAGATGGTTTGATTAGTTCGGATATTGTATTTGTTTAATATCCTGCTAATCCGATCTGTTGCTTCTTTGACATATGGGAGAATGAATAAGATCTTTTATAGTTGTGTGTCAGAGACCGTTATCTTGTTTGCATGTTTATTGATTATTTTGGTTATTATATTGTCTTTTTTGTCATGTCCGTTTTTGTATAAGACTAGTTTTAGATGATTGAGTTCTGTCTATAGATGTTCTTTGTCAGAGATGGTGAAAGCTCTATGTACTAAAAAGAGGAGTTTTCCATTTACCTCTATGACTATAGTAAAATGAATATTTGATTGTTGAGGAAAATAAGGAATTTACGGAGTTCGACTCTGCCGTGTCTCCATATCACAAATGTGTTGTCTAATAACAGAATCTCCTAATGGAATTAAATCATTTTGGGTGTTTTTCTGAGAGCCTCTTTTTCAAAATGCTTCATGAAGATGTTTACGATTACAAGAGAAATAGAAGAATCCATCGCCGCTTCTGAAGTTTGTTCATAAAATTGGTTGTTGTAGAAGAAGTGGTTGTTAAGCAATACTCTATTAACGGACTTATATAAGAACTTCATGTGAGACCTTTATTATGTTTAATGTGTCTTTTATTGGGACATGTGTGAAAATGAATTCTACGTCGGAACTTACAAGCAGATCTGTGAGACGCAGTCGGGTTTTTTTATCTTTTGTATGAAGTCCGTTGAGTTGGTTATGTGTGATTCGGATTTTTCAGTGAGCAGTTGTAGTGTTTGTGCTAGGGAGCAGGATATGTCGGAGAGGGTATAGCGCTGATAATCGGTTTAAGAGGGACGTTTGATTTGTGTACTTTTGGTGGTCTTAATGGGAGAGAATTTGTAGGTATTAATGTTGATTTGGTTTCACTGGAAATATTGCTTTTTTCCACTAGGATCTTGATATTCTGTGCGATTGTATTAATTGAATCTTTGTCAAGTTTTTTATGTACTTTGTTAAGAGAAGATTCTTTATCTTTTTCTTATAGTCTGATGTGTTTATGACTACTGTCGTGTTGTCTTTGTCGGCTAGAAGCACGATGTTTGTGTCCCTGTTCAGATCTTGGAGGATCAATCACTTTTGTCTAGTGATGTTTGATGAAGGGGGTTTGGCTTTGGAAAGGATATTGGTAACCTATCTGCTTGTTCTGATGAAAGTCGGTAAATGGTTGATGCTTTTTGGCTAATAATCTCTTCCTTTAGAACTTTTCTAGGTGCCACTATGAAGGGTCTTAGGTTAAGACCTATGGCAAGCGCAGATATAGTATTTTGAAACAAGGCTTTGTTGGATAGGTTCTTGACGTTAAATATAAATGTTGTCGATTTTTGTTCAATAAACATGCAAACAAGACAACGGTCTCTGACACGCAACCAGATGAAAGAATTCATTCTTTCATATGTATAAAGGAAACAACAGAAGGGGAACAACAGAACGAATTGACAGAATATCGACAAACAAAATATCCAAATTATCTTTAAACCACCCATAAAGATAGAACAAATTTTAAGAAATCCTAATGATCATAGATCTCTACTCATCTCCGCAGAAGTATACAAAATACCTTATCTCGGGCAAGTATATATTTGAGAAATCGACAGAATGGTCAACCTATGAATAAAAGAATACCAACGTGATATCAGGCTGAAACACGCAGTCGGTATTATTAGAACACAACATCGAAACAGAACATCAAGTACTGTTTGATAAAACGACCACAATAGCCAACATTACATCATACTTTCAAAAAAGTATAGAACAGCCATACAGATACAAAAACACCCTAAAATCTAAATAGAAATAATGGCTACAACATAAATAAAATATAGAAGACTATTCTCTCGGTTATTGAAGACTGATCAATTTCCCCATCTCCCCACCTCCACCCATCCACAATTCTTTTCGCTCCTTCCCCCCCCCCCGCCACCACTCCAATAGCGAATATAAAAGAAATGGCCCGGACAAATAACTTTGTATTAGGCTGCTCCTTAATAAAGTGGACTGCAAAGTTCACAAAACGTTGGCATTTCAAGAATGAATTTAGACACGGAAAAAATCTGCGAAACACATAATCTTTATACAAGGTGTATCTGACGTAACGTCCATTAATCATATAGTGCTTTTCCTAATACAAAACTGAAACAAAAAGTCCTCTACCATTTTGCAATTTTTGCAATATTTTTTTCAGTTGCTTAATGAGCAAAATATCTAAAATCGACGTATAAAACTTCAACATATTTTTGAGAATTCATTAAGAAAAATCTTCAAAATCTTCAAATGTTATGTTTTACGAAAGATATCTTAAAATTGTTTTATACATCAATTGCATCCGTTTATTCGGCAATATTTAGAAATTAATATCTCATTAACCATTGTGAAAATTTCAAAATAGTAGAACTCTTCGACTTAGTTCTTTTATTAGGAACAGTATTTGTTTTGTGTTTGTGACGCTAGTGTCACCTTGTATGGAAGGCTCGCCAAGGCGATGTGTAATAACAACGACTCTCTTGGTTGTAATAAGTTAAATTTTATTATAGAGTTGAATTAAGATTTTTTTCGAAGTAGGCGGTAGGCAGTACTCGTAATCCGATAATTGATGCGTTCGGTTCTATGCGTGCACAGGTAATTCGCACCTGGTTCGACGTTGAGTAATTTCTCGCAGTCATTAAAAGGAACGTAGATGGCGAGCAGCAGCGAGACTGGCAAATCTCGTCGGAATTCAGGTAATTCTCGCGCACTGAATGCTCTCGCGGTACGCGTATACCGCTAACGTTACGTGACACAATACAACGCGACACGCGACGACAAGTCGGTTTGATTCGCAATTAATGTTCGGGATAAGATTAGTTAAGAACGAATATCGATGGATGATCCGTATTGATCGGGAAGCGAACATTTGCACACAGAATGTGTACGCGATAGTCAGTTTTTAAAGGTCGCGTAAGGAGGGTCGTGTGCCATCTGAGATAGAAAGCATGATTAGAATAGGAGCGAGATGTTTGAACGGTGACGATGTCGATGAGCTGTTTAATTGCCATCCCGTGAATACATTGAAATTAACGATGATTCCGGAATAGTATTGTATGGTTAATGGGCGTTATTTCAGTTACACCCTGTATAGTAATTTTTTTTGTTTATTTATATAGTTATTATTTATATAATTATATAGTTATTACATTTTTTAAAACCAACTGTTTTATAGATACAAATTTATTAATTTTTATCGCATAGCTTGCGCTCAATTAGTCAACTCAACTTATAAAAGATCCTGTCTCTTTACTTGCATGACGTTTGCAACATCAAAAAGAAAAGTATGATTCGTAAGTATAATTATTACAAATATTATCACAAACACATATGAATTTACATGAATTTCTTGATAAAAAATACACAATTGCTATTTAAATTTTATTTTTATCAATTTTTTAAAAAATTTTCTAAGACTAATAAAAATAAGTTTTATAGTACTTAATAGTTATTTAACCAACTTAATGAGTGTTATTGATTTTTGTTTATTTTTTTCTGTGCAGATTTGTTTGAATAAGAAAAATAATGTTTTGATATAAACACAGGGACTGTCACGTTAAAAATACTTTTAATACAATTGAAAGATCTTTGGATTTGAGAGTTCTTTCCAGAAGGACTTTCTTTGGAGAGCAATCATCAGCCTTCTTTTTTTAAATAATTTGATGGGTAAAGGTTTTTCGGATAAACTTAATAAATTATATAACTAATCAATATAATGATCTTATCATTTCAATCACCGGGACAAAAGTCAACAACGCGCTTCGCTTTTTATAAACAACTATCGTTATGGAGTAACAAGTGCTTCGAGATGGCCACGAATTTTAAAAGTAGCGCCGAATAGCACTGCACAAAATGGCGCAGTGATGCATCATCAATCGCGGAGTGTGATTATCGATTTCTTACACAATATTACACATGAATCTTTGACTTTTCTGAAATTCTAAACTAGGTCTCGAAAATCCGGACGGATCTGACAAGCGACGAAAATGGCTAGGAAAAGGAATAATGACATTAGTGATTTGGAACTTAGAGGAAAATTGGAAATAATAGCAAGAGAAATAAAACTACTCGGTCTTCAAATGATAACGTTGATGGAAACAAAGAAAAAGAGAATTAGATCAGAGATAGCTAAGGATTACGTCCACGTAATATAATGGCATATCCAAGGAATTAAGAGCCAAGAGAGGAGTATCCATATTAATTCACAAAAAATGGAAAAATAAAATATCGAGTAGGACGCAATAGATGAAAATATTCTAAAGGTTAACCCTTAGTAACCCTAAAAGTTATAACCCTTTAATGTAGCAAAAAAAAAACGATCATTGCTGTATATGCTCCATCGGAGGACAAAATTCAAAGTATTAAAGATGAATTCTTCGATAGGCTTAATGACGTAATAGTAGGAATTGAAGACATATGAAATAATAATGATGGGAGATTTTAATGATAAAAACAGATAACCAAGAAAAATAACAAAGTAATTGGCCCTTTTAGGAAAGAGACATTAAATGATAGTAGAAAAAGATTAATCAACCTATATGAATGCAACAGACTAAAAATCACCAACGGATTTTATGAACACAAAAATATACATAAATATACTTGGGTACAAGAAACTTAAAATCAATTATAGACTATATCATAGTTAGACAGACCACACCAATCCATTTCAGTGATGTACGAGTGATGAGAGAAGCAACTTGCAAGTCAGACCACTACATAGTCGAAGCCGTATACCGTATAAAGGAAAAAATAACATCAAATATCCAAATATTAATTGTCTTGAAAAAATAAACTATTCTAAGTACAATTTGAATAGCTTTATACATGAAAATGTATAAAGACAATTATACAAGAAAAAATTAAATGATAAATTTGAAACCATAAAAAGAATATCGGATATATACGATGCTATGGATGAACGCACTTATGTACAAACTCACTTTCTCGACCAATCACGAGCGAGCTTTCGGTAGAGTCCGTGCTCGTTCGGTGATAAATACAGCAGAGACACACCCATCACTGTTGTTATTCATTAAATAATAAGGTGTTCATTAACAATCCATCCGTCTACATTGTTCGCGCTATACCTCTCATAGCACAAAAAGATGGAGTCACAAAAGTGGTGTCAGAAGTAAAGCAAAAACCAATATTCACGTCCACGCGAAGAAACATGTGCAGCACAAATTAAGATTAAGTCTCGAACTGACGAAAGTTACACATCATAAGGATGGATATTCCACAAGAGCTTTTACAGGCAATGACGAGCATGTTCAGCAATGCATTGCAAGCATCCGCAGCGAACATAACCGCAGATAACTTAACGAATTCGACAAAAGAATCATCGTTGATTCGAACAAAGATATCAACATTCTCGATGGCTGAATCCAAACTTCGGAAGATACAAGACTATTTTAAGCGTCGTTTCGATTGAGCCCTTTAATTAAGTAAAATCAAAAATGGTTTATACTCTAATTATGCACGTATACACGCAGAACTAAATAACGCTTTAAAATTTTTCTGCCCGCAACAACCGGAAGATCTAACGTACGACGAAATGCGCTCTATACTTATTAATCATTTTAATCGTACAAAAAACAAATACGTAGAAAGTATTAAATTCCGTCGCATAGTACAATAGAAAAGTGAAACAATTGCTAATTTCATATTTAAAACAGGGTATTGCCCATTATAAATATGGTGATTTTTTGGACAGGCTGTTAATCGAGTAACTCCTATACGGTCTGTAATCGCGAGAGATATGCGACAAAATCATTGCAAAAAAGCAAACTACATTCGCTGAAGCATACGAGATCGCTCAAATGCTCGAGAGTATACGTTACATAGTCGATAAGGTAAAAACTACGGGATCGTCAGTATCGCCGGAACAAACGTATAAATTAGACTACGATTCAGTGAAAAAGAAACAAGGTAAGAAGGTGATACGATCGAGGTAACAATCGCGCGATCAAAGGCGGCAGCGAATTTCACAAGATGCAGGAAAGCGCTTTAGTATATAATTAATAAATAATTTAGTAAATAATTTTATGGCCTGCAGAGGAAGTCGGCATCAGCACAATCAATGTTTATTTCGCCAAGCAGTATGCCACATCGCTAAAATATGCCAATCGAAGAAAACACATCCATTGAACAGGTAACAGCAACAACATAACAAAATCAACAGCGCAACCAGCTGAACGAGTTGATATGGTATACTAATTAAGTAAAGTCCACTCAATCAACCCGTTACGTAAGCAAATACTCAATATTCTAATTGACGGTTGCGACACACAAATGGAATTGGATACTAGAGCGTCTTGCAGTATTATTAGTAAGGAAAAGTTACAAGCCATCAAACCATATTGCAAGATACTAACAGGCGATTTGTAAACTATACAGATCACCATATTAAATGCATTGGTTCAACTCCCGTAAACGCAACAATGGGAACAACTACGAAGAAAATGGATCTTTACGTGGTCGATGATCATTTTGATACCTTATTTGGACGCAAGTGGATTACGCAATTTACTAAAGAAATCAACTTTGTTGAGCTATTTTCAAATGGGATTCATATTTTGATTACTACTGTACCTTGCCCATCAATTAAGCAGAAAGAACAAATGAATTACTTATTGTTCATTTACCAGGATGTGTTCAGCGACGTTGCGGTACACTTAAAGGACCACCAGCCACAGCACATCTAAAACCAGGAATCTATATTTACCATTACTTGTATTTATTCAAGAATGAGAAGTGTCACTAGCATTACGCGACTCGTATGCGAAAGAAATTGAAGCTAAATTTGCATCAGGTTTTTATGAGAAAATGCAACATTCCGAATGGGCATCGTCCACACACGTTGTTATTAAGAAGAACAGAAAGCTGCGTATCACTGGAAATTTCAAATCCACCTTGAATCCCCGCATGATTACTGACAAACATCCAATCTCAAGAATCGAGCATTTGTTCAGTCGGATGAAGAATACGAAACTCTTTTGTTAGACATTATCGATGCATACACCCATTTGCCGGTGGATGAAAAATTCAAACAGGCTCTAACACTGAATACACCGATTGGATTAATCCATTCCAAACGAATAGTTTATGGCGCGGGAAATATTCCCGCGATTTGGCAGCGCAGAATAGAAACGGTCCTCTAAGGTATTCGAAATGTATTTAGTTTTTATGACGATGTATTTGTCTTTGCAGATAATTTCGAACATTTAATGTAAACTTTGGAAAGTATTCTGGAGTGAATAAGGTCACACGATTTTCGACTTAATAGGGTTAAATATACATTTGCCTCGCCAGAATTCTTTGATCACAAAATAGATGTGCAGGCGTACACAAATCCGATAAATACGTAAAAACAGTACGGGACGCGCTCCAGCTACCTACCCCAGAAGAATTACAACTATTTTTAGATAAAGCGATATATTATCATTCATTCATTTCGGATCTTGCAAATAAAACTCGTCTATTACGCGATATGCATCTCATTACTCCGTTCAAATGAACGCAAGCAAATAAAACAGCTTATGAGAATATTAAGAAAGCTCTGATTTCTCCAAGTTCTAATGTGTTACGATTCTTCACTTTTATTAGTTTTGGCAACAGATGTTAGCAAAATAGAATTTTGCGCAGCTTTATCAAACAGATTAAGTAACGGACAAGAACGTCCGATAGCATACGCGAGTCGTACATTTAGCCACACTGAACAACGTTATCCACAGATAGATAAGAAGGTGTTAACTATCGTCTGACGGTACAAAAGTTCTTTTATTACGTATACGCACGTCATTTTACTTTGTTTGTAGATCATAAGCCGCTAACCCAGATCTTACCTGGAAAAATCTCTTTCTATTCTCTGTATTAGTCGCATGGATAATTATGTAAATTATCTTTCACACTTTAATTATGCAATAGTATTTAAGTCGACAAAATCAATAGCAATGCTGATTATTGTTCTCGTATACCGACCACAGACAACACAGACTCGAAATTGAAAAGGAAGAAGACGCAATAAACGACAAGTTTGACGAATTTGTTTTATGTCAAATTAAGCAACTTCTAGTTTGTGCAGAACAAATAGCTAAGGAGACACAAGGACATCCACATTTAGATAAGATCATCAAGATCTTGGAAACAGACCGAGACCTTCCACGGGCAGGTTACAAAGCCCGGGAAGCTAACTATACATTAAGTGCTGATTGTCTGTTATTCGAACATCAGGATGGTGATACCAGTGGCACTACAATCAGTAGTTCTAAACGATCTACATACGGCATACATGGGAATCGTAAAAATGAAGGGCATCGCACGATCATTTGTATATTGGCCAAGGATGCAGATATCGAGTGGGTTGCGAAATCTTGCGCGGAACACGAAGAACATGCCCCTCCAAAATCCAGAAATCACTGACAGTACCATAAGAGGCCATGTAATGCTATTTATCGGACGCATACAACTAGTGGCTCGAGATGAAAACCACCAACTCTACGACTACCGTAGCGACAATCGCAATTCTAGACAAATTGTTTTCGACTTATGATGTCCCAGTTACCATTGTCTCAGATAATGATTGCCAATTTGTTTCCGCTGAGTTCGAAACGTTCCTACAAGTCAGTGGCATCAAATATTATAAGTTCACGGCGCCATATTATCCTTCGACAAACAATTAAGCGAAACGTATGTCCAAACCATTAAAAATGCTTTAAATACAATATCTACTTCTCAAGGATTCATACAACAGAACATAAACCGATTTTTACAACAATATCGAAAGACTCCACACGACAACAGGGCAACCTCCTGTTCAACTCTTCTTAGGTCGCAATATATAAACTCGGTTGGATTTGGTCCGATCTGACGATATGTACACCAAAATGAAGAAGAAACAACTACGGCTTGATCCCTCATTTAGATCATTTAAATTGGGATGTACAATTTACTTCCTTTCGGACAATTCTCGGATGGATAAATGGATCCTAGGCAGAATCGTTACTAAGCTAGGAGATCTTCATTACGAAGTAGAATACACAGGTAAACGATTCAAGTGATATGTGGATCAAATTCGCGCATTAATTGGTAAGGAATCAGAATGTTCAACAGATGTCAATCTAACACAAAGAGAGGAGACGTAATCTAACTCATCTCGACAAGTCCATTTTTATGGAGATAGAGCAGAAACCATCTCGAGTGAAGAAATAAGTTCCACAACTCAGAATCCACAGTCAAGAATTTTGAAGCTACCGTTAACTCCAGCCCACTCAACAATTAGACCACAAGAATCATCACTGGATCAATTTTTTACGCCGCCAACTATACCACGTAGGTTGACACAATCTCGTCGCCCTCCTAATAGATATGTTTCAATGAGTTAGTGTTTTTATTTTTTTTTTTTATGTAAGAAGGGAAGAATGTTATGTAAAAATGTATTTTATACGCAGTATGATTACAAAGTGATCAACTATAATCGAAAACTTGTTCATAAAAGACTGATTACAACACAAAGAAATTGAAAAATGAAGGATAATTTCACGACTACAACGCCGTGATTTGAAGAATGAAAGGCAGGGGGCATTATCAAAGAAGTTCCTACTGACGAAGTGAGTAACTGGAACCACTATCTTCTCCATCGGCATGTGATTAAGGAAAAAAGTGCTACCAGAATACGATCAGTTTTCGATGCCAGCCAAGAACAAGAATTTTGATTAAATCAATGTTTAGAAAAAAGTCCTAATTTTATAGAACTTTTAACAGATTGAAGGATTCTTCCTATACAAAATACAATAAATAACAATAAATAAAGTGCAAAGTAAGAATCAAACACATTTTTCAAATTGTCACACAATTAAAAAAAATAAATTACAAATAGAGAAAAGTAAAATTGAAAAAATATAATAAAATAAAAACTCAGTTTAAATACAAATAAATTACAAGTTTTGGCTATCGGATTGAGCCCTCTTCAAACATTAACTTATCATAAAAATTGCTTTACAAAATTAATTATCGGAAATGTTCACATATTCACTATAATCACAGTTCGGTTGAGTCTTGATGTAGAACTCGACATTATTCACATACGATTGAGCAGTCAAATGTGTCTTATATCTCTTGGAAAAAATTCTCGTTGATAAAAAAGATAAAAAGACTTCTTACGAAAAAATAAACACATCCAAATTAACAGACCGGAATTCTAACAAGTAATTTTCTAACAAGTAATTTATCAAAAATAATGTGTAAATTATTCAAACAAGTGTGTCCATATGAGTATGAAAATCCATTAGAATATATAAAGTAAAATAAATAAACAAATTCAAAGGACTCTTTCAAAACATAATAACAAAACTCAATCAACGGGCGAAGTAAGAGTCAACCACATTTTTTAAATTTTCATAAAATTATATTAACTGCGATGAAACATCACGCCAAAAAATTAGACTATAAACTAATAAATTACAAGTTACAAGTTTCGGCTACCGGTTTGAGCCCTCTTCAGACATTAGTACAATGAAAAATAACAGAATAAAATCAATTGTCGCAAGTATTCGCATATTCAGTGTTGGAGATATTCGTTTAAGAGGACACGTATACATTCTGTAATTTCGCTACATTTATTTACTTTACGCGTTTATAAAGAAACATGCTATATTTGGAGTATGAAGTCTCAATTCACGATGTGTGGTGGGGAGAAGCTCGCTACGTCGAGTCAATTGTCGAAACGACTACAAGCCAGTCTCCTCATGTAACTCGCCGTACTGACCTCGTGTACCGTTATTCAATAAATTTCAATCAAGTTCATTTTTCAAGATTTTTGCGTTGGTCTTTGTCGATCCCTGCGCCTGCATCCCAACATTCAGAATAATCATAGTTGGGGTGTCTTGATCTCGAAACATAATTTCCGTATGGTTGAACAGTCAAAAGTATTAAAATTGTCATTGGTGAAGTTCTAGTTAATAAAAAGGATAAATTAAAAACAAAAAACGTACTATCGACAACTATGTATAAATAAAATAATATAAAATACCGAAAATCCAACAAAATCAATAAAAATTATTTCATAAAAAACTCACCAGAAATGTGTAAGAAGTTTGAATTAATATGTCCAAAAAGAAATAAAAAACTTATGAAATATGTACAGTGAGAAGGAACGCAGATATGTAAAACAGACATTCCGGTCTGTTAATTTGGATGTGTTTATTTTTTCGTAAGAAGTCTTTTTATCTTTTTTATCAACTAGAATTTTTTCCAAGAGATATAAGACACATTTGACTGCTCAATCGTATGTGAATAATGTCGAGTTCTACATCAAGACTCAACCGAACTGTGATTATAGTGAATATGTGAACATTTCCGATAATTAATTTTGTAAAGCAATTTTTATGATAAGTTAATGTTTGAAGAGGGCTCAATCCGATAGCCAAAACTTGTAATTTATTTGTATTTAAACTGAGTTTTTATTTTATTATATTTTTTCAATTTTACTTTTCTCTATTTGTAATTTATTTTTTTTAATTGTGTGACAATTTAAAAAATGTGTTTGACTCTTACTTTGGCCTTTATTTATTGTGATTTATTTTTTATAGTACTTATTGTATAACTATTACTACAATTTTGCTAAGGTAATATTGGAGTTATTTCTGATATAAGAAAAGCTTTTTTACAGATTACCGTTGATGTAAAGTATCCAGATTTTTTGCGATTCCTACGATATGATAAAGAAGGTAATGTTATACTTTCCCATCACACTGCTAGTGTGAATTTATAACACAATTGTATTTATTTCAGATGCAAAGGCAGCGATGGAGAAAGACTGTTCTGATCTTAAAGAGTGGGAGTATTCTGGAGATGATACCTACGAAGACCAGGCTGCAGTACTAGGCATTGTTTGGAATAAGAAAGATGATATCCTAACAATAAACGTGCCGGTATTGAACGATCTTTACATTGAAAAAATTAAGCGATCTATCTTGTGGCTGGCTTATCGAATTTTTTATTCGCTGGGCTTTGCTTGTCCAGTAGTATTAATTCTTAAATTTTTGTTACAAGAAGCAAAAAAATAGGCTCAAAAAAATTTCTTGGGACGATAAGATAAAACAAAATATTAAATGTAGATTTCAAAAATGGATTAAAAAGTTACAAGATTTATAAAAATTAAAATTACCTAAATATATGTTGAGAAATATCAATACTAATGATCAACTGACCTTGCGTACATTCTGTGACGCTAGTCAATCTGCTTATGCTGTAGTTATTTTTATTAGGATAGAGAAGTAATCTGTTGAAGTGCAATTTGTATAGACAAAATTGAGAATCGCGCAGTCAAAAATGTAACTATTCCGCGATTAAAGCTCCTAGGGACAACAACTATCGCGACTAGATTAACAAACTCAGTGCTAGAAACTCTACAATTAGCTGACATAAGAACGTATTATTAGAGCAATTCTTCCACAGTTTTAACTTGGATTCATAGAGAGTGCCATTGTAGTACCTTTGTATGGAATAGGGTTCAGGAGATTTGTAAGTTTTCCGACCCCACGCATTGACGACATGTGCCCGGAGCGTTAAACCCAACGGATTTATCGTCGAGAGGTTATAGTGTTCGTTAATTATCATCAAAGTGGTGGGAAGGCCCACAATGGTTATGTTCCCCCACAGATAAATGGCTTGTTCAGAATTTGATGAAATTAATAAGGAGAAGAGAAAGTTCTGTGTAACGTCAATTGTAACATCTACGGAAACTCTGTTAACAATTTCGAAGGAGGAGTACAAAGTCTAATTACAGGAAAATTAAATTCAATTTCTTGGGTGTATATCATTTTTCCGATTATCAAATTATTTTACGTATCATTGCTTGGATTAAAAGATTTATTAATAACTCTCGGAGTAAGAAAGAACTATGCGTAAGGGGTGTTATCCGTTATCGAATTAAAGGAATCAGAGATTTCATTACTGCGACTTATTCAAAGTGAGTTTTATTGACAAAAATGAAAATCGGATTAGACATTTAAATACTTTTAAAGATGATCAAAGTATAATACGTTTGAGTACAAAAATTATTATGAGAAAAATTTTCGTTATCCTTAGTCTTACCTACTGACTGCTATATTGTTTGATTGATTATTAGAGAAAAACATGATTAGTTACTATATGCCGGCGTATAGATTCTAATAAATAAGATAAGGGAACAATTTTGAATCTTAGATAGTAAGAAGACTATTCAATCAGTTATAAGATAATGTATCGTCTGTCGAGCATGATATTAAGACTATACAGGCTATTCCAGCTCCTCTACCGGAAGATCGAATTAAAAATGCTGTTGTATTTGAGATCGTAGGGATTGATTAGCGAAACCTGTATTCCTTAAAGGATTTTAGAAAGTTTGGATAGTTCTTTTTACTTGCGCCGTATATAGAGCTGTACAACTCGAGTTAGTAACTTCATTGTCAATTGTACCATTTTTGGAAGCTTTTCGACGATTTGTGGCACGACGAAGTAGACTTTTAGTCGTTTAGACGTTTATTCAAAAAATGGAAAGAATTTTGTGGGCTTAAATAACTTATTCTCAAAAGTAAATTGGGACGAGGTGACCAAAGTTGGTACGGTGCAGAAAATAAAATGGAAGTTCAACTCTCCTACTGCAATCTGGTGGAGTGGATTGATGATGGTGGGAACGATTGATTGGCTTAACGAAACGTTTATTAAGAAGAGCACTTAAACAATCTAGTCTGACCTAGAGATAAGAAATGTTGACAGTATTATGTGACTGTGAAGTTGTTATAAATTCAAAACCGACAACATTTATGTCGGACAATACTCAGGATTTAGTACCTCTTTCTCCATCTATGTTTTTGCAAGAAATTAGAGAAATCAGCGTACCGGATTTTGATCGGATAGAGAGACAGAAGCTAGATAAGAAGTTTGCATATCGATAGAAAATAAAAAATGATATAAAACGTAGATTTTGTGTAGAATACTTGGGAAAGTTAGTACACTATAATAACAAAAGGAAGGAATTCCAAAAGATTTAAGTGAGCGATATTGTTTTAATTGAAGATGAAAACAAGAAAACGTATTGAATGGCCCTTAGCGCGAGTTAAAGATATTATTATTAAGGACAATGAAGTGCGAGTAGTTCGTTTAATTATTGCTTCTGGCGAGTTAATAACCTGTGTAAAGTGGGAGCTAATAACTTATGTAAAGAATTTACCTGCTAGAACTAACATCTGACAAAATAAAGAGGCGATACAAGAACTAAATAATGAAAAATTAGACTGCTTGTAATCCTAATAAGATTTCGAAAGATCCGCGTCATAATGTTTCCTGTAGAAACACCCGTAGTAACGAGATCTAGTCGTAACGTTAAAAAAAATCAAAGAAGTTTCTATAGTTAAGGTTAAGAACTATACTATATTTTTTATTTAATTTTTCATGTATCATTTTTCTTCTATGATTTGTTCGAAATTTATATTTTATGTTAATTAAGTTGGAAATAACCCGACTCAAGGTGAGAGGATGCTGGATTTATGTTTATTTTAAATTTTTGTTTGGCGTTTTCTGTGAGCGCTGGTGGGTAACTCCAAGCAGTAGCGCTGGTGTATTGTAATGGCGTCGATCAAGGCAGTTCTTTACTTTCATTAAAGTCATTTTTTTAAATCTCAAGTTTATGTGAGTTATTGTGATTCACCTTTCCCGCTTCCTAATATAACATGGAGACTTAATTAATTACTTTTAGGATTATGTTCAGATTCTCACCAGAGTGCTACCCATATATCACTCTATTCTTGTTATTTACCGAATGTTAAACAAGGATGACATAACACCCGAGAAACACCCAAGTGGGAATCCGAGTATGCCTCAACATGTTGATTAAGGCCCTACACACAATAGAAAGAACATGGAATTAGGAATAAAAAATAAACGATTTCAACCTATCAGAAATCGTGTATTCCGATGTATCCAATTTCTGATAAATCGAAATTCTTTATTCATTATTCCTAATTTCTTATTCCTTTTAACTATGCGCTTGTAGGAGATAGTTTTTTCCGTTTAAACCAACTTAAAGAGGTTAGTTTTTATGCTGTACAGCTAGTCACAGAAAGGTTGCAACACTTTTTCTTCGATGGGTTTCGGAACACAGCTTGCTCTCTGAGTTAATTGATTCTTACTCATGGATCCATAAATAAGAACCAATCGCTTGATGAGCAAGCTGCATTTCAAAATCCATTGAAATAAAAGTGTTGCAATCTTTCTGTGACCGGTTGTAAACGCAAGTATCGGCGGAATCTGTAAAAGAAATAAGGCCGCAGCACAGACCAATACGCATAGACCAATAGATTTGCTTAATAGAAAATGACGGAATCGGTGGATTGAAGCCACAATCAATCACAAACGCTCCGCAGTTCTGCATTCCTGAGGATGCGATTCCATGGTGCGGAATTGGCGGAACGCTCGTGATTGGTCGTGGTCTCATTCAGCCGATACC
>NW_017304642.1:221021-221615 GCF_001594115.1 Trachymyrmex septentrionalis
AAAAAATAAGAGCCAACCAAAAAAATTGGCGGAACGCTCGTGATTGGTCGTGGTCTCATTCAGCCGATACCGTACCGCTAATATGTTTTTTCCTATATCTCATGAAGCGGAATTTACAGAATGCGCAGTTAGCGCTGACCAATCACAAAAGCCTTCCCGTAGATCACTTTCATTAGATCCAAATAGCGTTTGTCATCTCGCATTGATTGCGCCATGCGTGATCAATTTCCATATCAAACTTCAGACCGCATTAGCTCATTTTGGTATATTCGCCTAGATGGCGCGACATACGAGGTCTGTTCAAAAAGTATCGCGAATTTTGAATTTCCGCGGGTTACGTATATTTGATTTTCGATTTTTTGTGGCGTTATGTTGGTACTCATGTCTCTCACTTATGCCGACAAGTTCGGCCATTTTTAATGTTCAATTAATTTTTGACAGCTGCTTTGCTTGCACGTGTTTTGGCTCGTCTTCGATTTTTGCCTATTCCAAAAAATGGATCAAAGAATCTGTATCAAATTTTGTGTGAAAAACAAAATTAAGTGCGCGGACGCATTCCGAATGTTGACTGTGGCATATGGTGAAGCTACCTTG
>NW_017304642.1:221928-231022 GCF_001594115.1 Trachymyrmex septentrionalis
AGACGGCATCGAAGGAGGAGCTGAACAAGATCACAAAAAATAATGTTTTGAAGTGCTTCGAGGATTGGAAAAAACGTTGGCACAAGTGTATAATATCTGATGGGGATTACTTTGAAGGGGACAAAATAGATATTCATGAATAAATAAATCATTTTTGAAAAAACACAAAATTCGCGATACTTTTTGAACAGACCTCGTAAACAGTGGCATTATGTTGTCTGTATGTTGTGTCCACAGAACATATAGAATATATGTAGAATTGTGAAGAAAACAAATAGAATATATTTAATTATTATCTGATAAGGTAAGTTGTATACCATGAACAATGTAAAAACATCGTAGAGTATAATAGGAAATAATAAAGATGATTCTATTATGTATCATTTCATTCTTATGTATGAATTAATGATTTATTAGAAATAGAAAAGGATAATGTGCGTGCGTGCGTGCGTGCGTGCGTTATATATCATATCCATTATGGATAAAAGAAAATATTTCTTTTTTTATTTTGCAGTTTCAAAAATTTTTATTAATCATGATGAAAATTTAATGGATCTGTATTGTACAGGCTGTAAATCTAATTCTAAAACTTCTGGTCACTTTTTTCTCAAGAATCCGCCATTATCACAAAAATGAAAAGAAATTGTGAACAAAATAATTTTAAATGTTTTTTCAGAGGAATTGAGAAAATATAGAGTATGTCACTTGCATTTTTTATTTGTAGATTATATTTACTCTCTAACTCGTCGAAGACTAAAATATAATGCAGTATCTAATGTAAATATATGTAATATACATACAATTAATACTGAGATGAATGATGCAAATATGACTGAGCAACATTCCCGATCTGTAACAAGTGCAACTGACAATGAGCTGCATTTACAATGTGACATAAGTACAATTGAGCTGCTTTCATATTTATAAAATGACTATTATATAATATGTACTTCTAAAATGTAATTTAATATTTATTAATAATTATATGTACTATTTATTATAAATTAATAAAAAAGAAATATGATTTTTTAAATTAATTAAATAAAATTATTGAATTAATTAAATAAAATTATTATTTTTAGATTTATAACTTCATAGTTACTTATTCAAGCAAGAAATATTATAATTGAAAAAATAAACAGGCTTGCAAATACAATAGAAGGAATAAAGAATTAGAAATAACGACTTCAATCTATCAAAAATCGGATATACCGGTATATATAGATTGAAATCATTATTCCTAATTCCTTATTCTTTCTATTGTGTCTGCATCTTTATTCTTTATTGGAAGTCAGCCATATTGAATATTAGTTCATTTATGTATATTTGCCTAGGTGGCGTTCAAAATACTATTTTAAAGTAAAATATAGGAGTTGGTTATCTATTTTCTTATATAATCTGTGGATTGCGCATCCGCAAATTCCACTCCATCGGACATAGAAAATCAAACTCCTGCGGATTGAAAATCACACATATAAGGATATTGCCCTATCTTTATTTTGTGTACCCATTTTGATTTTTATTTACATTTTTGCTTTTTTGTACGTAGGCTGCTGGAAAAGTTTCTGCAAACAATATGAAAAAAAAAACATGTAAAATTCGATAAATGCCTTTATTGTTTTTCGAAGTATTCGCCTTTAAGATCGATACATTTTTGTATACGATCAAACCAATTTTCGAAGTTTCCACTCTAAGGCTGTAACCTCAGAAATCAGTGTACGAAATGTTTCAACACAGCTGCTTCAAATCGCTCACCACGCATCTTATTTTTAATGTTTGGGAACAAAAAGAAGTCATTAGGTGATAAATCAGATGAATACAATGAGTCATCAATTCGACATAATTACTGGATAAAAAATCAACGGTTTGACATGCTGTGTGACACCTGGTGTTGTCATGATAAAGAATGATGCGACGATTTCGGTTTGTTCTACGCAATTCATTTATGACTTCTGGCAAACAAATTGTTGTATACCAATCAATATTTACAGTCCTTCGATCCTCTAAAGCCATGTCCGGTATAACCGAAAAAACAAGCAATCATTTGCTTGGCAGCACTGCGTGAACGAACAACTATTGTGGTTTCGGTTCATTTTGAAATACCCAAACAGTGGATTGTTGTTTACTTTCGGGCTCATACGAATAGATCCATGTTTCGTCCCCAGTAACGATGTAGTAAACCAAATTTGACCGATCTTGATTGAATTTCTTGAGCATTTCTTTGCTTCATTTAACATGAGCCTGTTTTTGAGCTTCAAATTGTGTGGGATCCAACGACTGCAAAATCGGTACGCTCAAGTGATGCAAAATCGTATGTATTGCTTTCATGTCAATGCCTAAGGATGCCTGAATCTCGCAGTATGTTATATGCCGGTCTCGCTCAATCATTTCACGCACAGCATCAACATTAGTGGCAACAACAGACGTGGATGGACGATCTTCACGGAATTCATCAATAAGAAAGGTACGTCCACGCTGGAATTCGACAAACCAATTTAAAACAGTCCTATTGGATGGTGCTTCATCCCCATAAGCCAAATGAAGTCGATCGATGCATTGTTTCGGAATTAGATTACATTTGTAATCGTAAAAAATCATTGCCCGAAAATTTTCACGCGAAATTTCCATTTTCTTACAAAATAACTTTTTTTAAAATACTATGCAAACAAAATTAATTAGCTTAGGTACAAAACTGTCAATTGAATTATAGGTTAAAAATGTCTAATTTTACGGATATAATAGTAGCAGAACGTTGGCGCCACTGGAAGTACTATATTGCAGAAACTTTTCCGGTAGCCTACATATACTATAAAAAACAAGCGAAAAGAACCTCTTTTTTGAGATCACTTTTTATATTTGTACATATAAAGGTTATGTTAAGTTCAAATTGTTATTTTAATATGTTATAATGTTATAATTTTATTATTCCAAACCAAGTAATGACAATTTTAAATCCAAATGATTTAAATTCTTTAATTTTTATAAAATAAAACCTAAGTATACGTATATCTTATTAAAGGATTTTTCTATTTCAATCCAAATGGTTTAAATTCCTCTTAAATGAAATTAATATATCACAATTCATTCAAAGACATTTTCTCTTCCAACTGAAAAAGTATTATTTAATTCTTCTTTAAAATATTATACAAAACATCACAAAATAGCGTTACCTTGCTCAATTTAAGTGTTATCACGAAAAATTAAAGGGTTAACCGTAAAAAAATTTAATTTAAATAGAATTTTATGTTTACAACATCAAATTTTGAAGAATTTTACTTGGCGCTAATTTTGTTGTATCAAATCTTTTATATAAATGATACATTAGAGTTAAGTAAATAACAAGGGACAGTACCATTTGTGTTTTATCTTTTAATTTAATAGAATTTAACTTCATTAATTAAGGTTGTAGCATCGGAATTTTAATTTTTTATTTGATACATTAATTTTTATCGAAGAGTAATAATTTTTGACAAAAAATTAAAGTTGCCATTACTTGAATTGAAATAACAAAACCTTCAATAAGAATACCCTTAAAAAAAATTTAAACTAGTATTAATTAGGTTGGATACTTAATATTATAATATATACAAAGGGCCGATTTCACCAACTCGATTAAGCCAAATCGGTGTCAACCATAAGTGGTCAATTCTTATAAACAGCAAATACAATTAGTCAGTTCCACGGTCAATTAAGTAATTGGCATTGGTGAAACTGGCCCAAATAATTCTTCACGAAAAGAACGCATGTTTTTTTTATCTTTTTTTAAAAAGATAGGTTTGTATAAATAACAAAAAAACAGTATCATTTGTGTTTTACTTTTTAATTTGATAGAACTTAACTTGATTAGTTAAGATTGTAGCATTTGAACTTTAATTTTTCATTTAATATATTTTTTAATTTTTTCTAAAAGTAATAATTTTTGACAGAGAATTAAAGTTGCCATTACTTGGAATATTGTTATTAACATCAAATTATTAATATTTTTATAAGATAGTTATTAACATCAAAATTATTAAAATAAAAAAAGTTAAAATGGAAGCAATTGGAATACGACGCAGAATATATTGGGTAAAAATTTATAAATAATATAATAAGTTTAACATAAACACAGCATATCTACGATTATTACGTGTCTTGACTTTTATTTTGGGCTTTCATTAGATCAGGATATTGATGATATAACTTTTCTACTAGAGCGAAAACGTAAAAAATGAAAATTTTTCTGTACATATATATATATATATATGTGTATGAATGAACATTAAACATACATACATGTACAAAGAGTATATACAAAAATTTTACTCTTCACGTTTGTGTCCTAGGAAAAAAGTTACATGATAATTACCCAGGAGATCTTATAGGGTTTCCTTCTTCTATTTATTTGAATTGTCACAGGAGTTTATTACATTTAATATTATTAAATTACTTGTCAATTTAATATATACGTAATATTACTGTATATTCCTGATATCACTGTATACTGTATACTATCTAATATATACAAAAACTATTTTTTATAGATACATAGATTATTATATTTGATAAATCGAAAAACTACTGTGAAGAACGGAGAAATTTTTCGAATGTATTTCTCACAAGATCTAGCAATCAAATTTACAACTAAAAAAGTACTAGGTGTGTTTTATGATACTGAATTATATCTTTGTATGCAAGATATTTATAAAACACACACAATATTTAAATTATAATTTTATAAAATGATGAAATGTCCTGATTGAATATTTATTCAACTCTCGGCGAAGGTAATATTTTTCGTAATAAGAATTAATTATTTACAGATTTTAATGTATTATTTAATATTATTAATGTATTATTAATGTATTATTTAATATTAAGATCGTTTCGAAGATGCGAATAAGCATCAAATATTTGTTAAATTGCTAGTCAATTTAACTCGTGATACGAGGGTCGTTTGAAAAGTCCGTGCAAAGTCACTGCTGATGGCACTACTGGCGCGTATCAAGGTTAGATTTAGTTAGTAGCATCTCTTGGAGGAACACACACCAAGTTACAGCCAGATCGGTCTATTTGTTTGTGTTTGGCATTCATTTGAATCGAGGAAGTCGAGGGGGATTTGTTTCTGCAATCACGTCCTCGTTTCCATAAAATCTTTTTCCCGCCAGCCATTTCTTCATATTGGGGAACAAATAGTAGTCCGAGGGAGCCAAGTCTGGAGAATAGGGGGGATGTGAGACGAGTTGGAACCCTAATTCTATTAATTTTGCGACCACAACTGCTGAGGTGTGAGCTGGTGCGTTATTGAAAATCACTCGACTTCCTCGATTCAAATGAATGCCAAACACAAACAAATAGACCGATCTGGCTGTAACTTGGTGTGTGTTCCTCCAAGAGATGCTACTAACTAAATCTAACCTTGATACGCGCCAGTAGTGCCATCAGCAGTGACTTTGCACGGACTTTTCAAACGACCCTCGTATTACTGCTATAGTAGAGTTAATATTTTCAAAAACCGAAAAATCATTTTGGCGCGCTTCTGGAGATTACGTACGTAGTATATAAATTCACATAAGAATCATGCAAGAGTTTAAGATCCAGCTAGACCGTGTAAGGCTTTGATTTCTATAGTTTGTGTTATCATACTCGTATATATGCGGTTCTATAATATGTTACATTGTCAATATTTATTATTTTTTAGAAGTTTTAAAGACAAAATTTATGAGGAAAGATGGAACGAACGCCTTTATCATTTCATTCAAGAATCAGTACAATCAGTATTAAATAACGTAAAAAATTGAAATGAAAAGGCAGCGCTTAAAAAAAGATATAAAAAATCAATTTCATTTACTATATTGCTTAAAATATTTCTCTATAATTTAAGGAATATAAAAAATTTTATTTGGATTAATAATTTAATTGAAAAATATACGTCTTTAAAGGAGTTTTAAAAAGTTATATTAATAAATATGTCTTTCTTTTATGTTGATTTTATATTATTTAATATTTTAAAAGAAAGAAAGGAAAGAATCAATATATTATTAATTTTAAAATTAGATAGTTCAATAATAATAACATTTAAACTATTAAAAATAATGTTTAATTAAATAAGTATGAAGTATTATATATTTATAATATAAAATTTGTTTTTATTTTACTTTTTGCTTTATAATGAAATAATTATTTAACAAATTGAAAGACTCTTCTTATACAAAATAAATATAACAATGAATAAAGGGCAAAGTAAGAGTCAGCACATTTCATTTTTTAAAAATAGTCTAATTAAAAGAATAAAATACAAATAAAGAAAAATAAAATCGAAGAAAGTATATAATAAAAATAAAAAATACATAAAAAATAAAAGATAAAAATAAATAAAAATTCAGTAACAAGTTTCGGCTACCGGATTGAGCCCTCTTCAGACAAACATATCGGAAAAAAAGGGAAACCGTAACACAAAGTACTAAACGCAAATGTTCGCAAATTCATTGTATGCACAATTCGTGAGTTTTGATGTACTAGAACTCGACACTATTCACGTACGATTACACAGTTGCAAGTGTATCATATCTCTTGGAAAAGTTCTAGTTGATAAAAAGATAAAAAGACTTCTTACGAAAAAAATAAACGCAAAAAGATTAACACATAATGGAATTCTAATAAAAAATAAAAACTCACCAAAAACATATGTAAATTGTTCAAACAAGTGTGTCCACAAATATAAAAAAAGGCTATTATGATATAATATATAAAGACAAGTGAAAGGCAAATGTAAAAGCCGGATATTATGTACCGCTTAATGTGTACGCTCGCTGATACGAATCACCACGGACTTAGAGAAGAGACCGTCGGTATCACAAAATCAAACTCTATTTACAATGTATATATGCCTTATGAAGACCGTGTCAGTTTGTAAATTCAAGTTGTTTTTCTGCTTTTTAATATTGATTATCTCGGAAATTAAGCGTTTCTTATAGCAAGGCTCTTTATTTAGAATTTTGACCTTGTCCCATTGGAAATCATGATCATATTGTAGCCTGTGCTCCGTTATGACTGAGCGGGCGGAAGTTTTATGTCTAATATGATTACGATGTCCTGTAATTCTGGTTGTTAATTGTCTGCCAACGTACGACGCATCACAATTATTGCACGATATCTTATAGACTACATTGCTCTTAGATGTATGGGGACAAATATCCTTCTATACTTTGATATATTTACTCATTTTATTAGGACTATGCAAAGAAACCCTGATGTCATTTTTATTAAATCGCTTAAACTTTCCTATGAGAAAAGGAATAAATGGAACCGTAAGCCAAGAAGCAGATTTATTCGTATAGACATTGTCAATTAAATCTTTATGTGTCAAGTGTCTATTTTTAATTAAATTTTTTATGCGTTGATTAACAATGTCAAAAATAAAGATCAGTGGATAATCATTGTCAAGTAAAATGTTAATTAAAAATGTCAAATTTTTAGAATGAAATCTAAAGTCAGAAAGTAAAAAAGTTATGTCAACAAGCGACAAAATTGTACCTTTTTTCTGTGCAATTGAGTGATTCGAGTTAAAATTTAAAAATCTCCCTAAAAAGGTAGGCTTACAGTACCAATCGAAAATAAAACGATTCTTGTGGATAGATATAATAATGTCAAGAAAATTCATTTCATCCCTCTCCACTTCTGTGGTAAATTGGAGACGCGGATGAAACGAATTGAATTTTTGTAGTAAAATGTTGATTTTAGAAGGCAAAATCGCGGTACAAATGTTATCAACATATCTATAATAAAATAAGATATTCAGATTTAACGACATCAAGGACACCGTCTCTAATCTCCTCATTACTAGGTCCGCAATTACAAGTGATAAAGGAGAGCCCATGGGAGTACCGAAGTTTTGTTTATAAATTTTATAATTAAAAGAGAAAAAAGTGAAATCTAAGACAAACTGTATTGCTCCCAAAAACTCATTCTTAGGCAGAGAGCAATCCTTGAAAATAAAATTCCATTGCTCATTCACACAATCTATATCCATTGGAACATTCGTAAAAAGTGATGTGACATCTAATGAAATTAATTTATGATCATCTGTGAGATGTAATCTTTTTAATTTTTCGACTAGTTGAAACCTATTTTTGATATCTAAACTATCCGCTTTAGGGATAATCTTGAATAAAATATTATGTAAGTATGTAGCCAATGAATACAGCGGACTGCCTATTGATGAGACGATGATTCTGAGAGGACAACCAGGTTTGTGGATCTTCGGCAATCCATAGACTTCCGGAAGAATCCATAGACTGATCCGTCACTACAGTAACGATTTGTACTTTGAATCCTTGATATAAGGATTATATAACCTTTCATTAAAATAATCATTATCCAATAAAAATAAATAATCATTAATCAATTAAATATAATAAATAATCATTATCCAATTAAACATTGTTTATTATTATTGTTTAAACATGTTTCTTAACTTCATGTTAATAAATTAATTAAAAAATAATTTTTTGAAATTATTGACATTATTTTATCGAAAACTTAACCAAAAATAGAAAAGATTGCGTTTAGAATTATATAATTTTTATATTATTTATTTACTATCTTTATTTATATGTTAGCAAGGCTGATTATTATTAATAAAATTATATAGTTTATTGATAAAACTTATGTTACGTCCAGACTCTACAGTTCTTTTCTTCGACAAGAAACTTTCGTCATCACAAAGAATTAGTGAGCATCCACTTGAAATAGGAGCTGAGAGCAGTAAATGCTCGTTTTAAACTAACAACCCATCCGGGACTGAACCGTTGGGTTAGATATTTGAACAAAGTATCAAATAGACAAACCTTATCTCGAGGATTATAAAATGAAATAAAAGCTGAGAACAATAAATGCACATTTTTTAACTAATAAACCATTCGGGACAGAACCGTTGGGTTGATATTGGAACCAAGGGCCAGATAGGCGAAACTTAAGAACAAACAGACTAGGATTTGTAAAATAAAACAGCGGCTGTGAACAATAAATGACATGTGGCTCGCATCTATTAGACACTCGAGAAATGGTCGATGACGAAAGTTATCTTAGACACATAAACAATATCCCTAACCCT
>NW_017304642.1:233779-237904 GCF_001594115.1 Trachymyrmex septentrionalis
TGAAGGGGATCAAATTGATTTGGATGAATAAATAAAGATTTTTTATTTTATAACAAAATTCACCTTACTTTTTGATCACAGTAGTATGTAATATTATCTTATTTTAAAAGTTTCTGTTTTTTAATTAATTTTATTTAAATTTTATTTTATATACGAAGAGTCCTTGTATTTTTGTTATTTATTAAATTTTATTTTAATTAAATTTGCTTAAATTGAGTATCTATAGAGTGCAATTTTAATACGGTTTAAAAGTACGATTTAAATAAGTTTACTTTAATATTCTGTTAATTCCATTGAACTCAAAATAAGAATTTTTTATAATAATCCCGACATAGACCTGAAGTGAAATTATCCGGATGAAGATCTGACTACTATGCTGCGGCGCGTTAATAAGGATTTAATAATGAATGTATAAACTGATGAGGTATAAATCTGTATAAATCTGATGAGGTATAAATCTGTATAAATCTGATGAGGTTATCCGGATAAAGACCTGACTAATGTGTTGCGTTACATAATAAATCAGGTTCCGACATACTTACCTTATCAGGATCTGTATAACAAATAAAGCTTGTAATATAACAACAGCTTGCTCTATATAACAAAATAAAGCTTCAATCTAGCTAGAATCACTGGATAAATTTCTAGTTAGAAATAACGTTAGCGTGGAAAATCATCCCATGCATTTACGATTTTGGCGCAGCTTGGTGCCTGTCTTTTTTTCTTAAAATAAAATTGTTGATCAGCCTCGGATGACAGCTTGAATGTTCGCTATTGCGTGACATAGATATATAATATTTATGGTGTATTTCACAATCTTTCAACCTTACATTAATGTTGTTATTCTTCCCTTAATTAACATTTATGAATTTTCACGGAAGCTGTTTGGTCCCTATAATTCTTTCAGATTGTTATTAGGGGAACATTGTACTCGACTCTCATAAATACCATCAATAGTCGCGAAGTGGAGCCGATTCTTTCGAAAGAAAAAAATCGTCTACAGGATATAACATTTCAAAATTTGTCATTTTTTTCCAGTTTTCTACTAATTTTTCCAAAGTTTTATGTTTGCGGTTTGCATAAAACATTTTTATAAGCATCGGAGAAATATTTTTAGTATTGTTGGAACATTTTTGAGTTAAATGTCGCAAACAGACCTTGATATCATTTTTTGTTTAGCCAGAAAAAATTAATAAAGAAATTACTTTCGGAAAAAACTGTTTTTGCTATTATTTGAAAAATGGAGATTGATAGAAAAAACCGGGCAATGTAGTCGTTTTCAGCGCATCAAAATTTTATGGAAATATGGTTCAAAGCCTAAGACTCCCTCCCCCTCCCCCCTTAAATTTTATCGGCTGTATTGCTTTCCAACTAATCCTCTTTACAAATTATTTTGTATTTTTAAATTCGATTTATACTGAATATATTGATGATTTGCAACAAAAAAATTCTCTTATTTAAAAAATAATGGTAAATGACGAGATATCCTTGTATTTGGATGCGGAACCGACAATGATAAAATTACATCTTCTATTTAAATGTTTATATATATATATACACAATGACTGTAGAAAGTATTTGTACAGAGAAATTATTTTTTTTTTAATATTTTATTTTACAAAGTAAATATTATCCAGCGAGAAATGAGCCATCGAATTGATGTTGAATTGATATTGATACCATCTGATCAAATTTGACCCGGACTGGTTAAAAAAAACAACTATTTTATGTATTTTAATACAAATCTTTATGATCGCCTTCAAAATAGCCTCCTTCTGAGCCAATACAAACATGCCAACGATTAATCCAATTTTCCATACACTTTTTATAGGCCTCGGCCGGGATGGCCTTTAGTTCCTTCAGCGAATTTCTTTTTATGGCCTCAATCGATTCATGGCGCGTTCCCCGGAGCGGATATTTGAGTTTCGGAAACAGAAAAAAGTCACAGGGAGCCAAATCTGGCGAATACGGTGGCTGAGCGATGACTTTTATTTCGTGTTTGGCCAAAAATTCAGTCACAATCAGGCTGGAATGTGACGGCGCATTATCGTGGTGAAAAATCCATGAATTGTCTGCCCACAAATGTGTTGAGTCGATCCATAAGAGATGTTGAGAGCTTCTGCTATCTCTCTAATGCCAACACGACGATTTTCAAGCACAATTTCCTTCACTTTTTCCATGTTATCGTCGTTAACAGAGGTGGATGGACGACTCGCATGAGACAAGTTTTCTACGACCTCACGACCCTCACTGAATGCTTTATGCCACTCAAATACTTGCGTTCTCGATAGAGTAGACTCCCCAAAACACTTCTGCAACATTTTCAATGATTCCGTAGCCGTAATTCCATTGGAAACACAAAATTTCAAGCAAACTCGTTGTTCAATTTTTTTTTTCATAGTAAAAATCGCCAGAGAAACTTTTTGCGTCGTAAACAAATGGCTGCCAAACACACACTAACTGACGTATCCCGCTCAAATTTCACACGAATGTCAGAGAAGGTTGTACCAATCTAGAAAAAAAAATTTTTACCGATTCAATTTACGCGCGCGGTTTAAATGGACCAGTCCGGGTCAAATTTGATCAGATGGTATAATGATTTCAACATCAATTCAACATTTAATTGACGATCGTTTGTTGCTGGTAATTAACAATTAATTCTTAAAGAATAAAGTAGGCTGTATGTTCCTTAAAATTATATATACCAAAAAGATGTATATTAATTATAGCAAATATATCATTTGAAAAATAAGCGAAAATTAAAAATTATATTGTTTAGATACTCAAAAAGTATTCGTACAGTCCAGAAATATAGCTGTTAAAATCAGAAATACATGCGAAGCTCATTATTTATTTATGTTAGAATAGAATGTATTTATTGTATACAATTGCTAATAATGTTTATTTTCTGCAAATAAGACTTTTTTTATAAAAAGTTATAATTATAAATTATAAATATAAAAATTATAAATATAAACACACGCGCTCAAGCTTACATATATATAATATTAGAACTTCTGCTCAATTTTTAAATAATCGTCTTTTAGCAGGAACTGGAAACCGACTGAAAGTAGTGACTTCAGGAGTAAAAATGAATAAAAAAGAAAGCATTTGTGTATGTGTGTATGCTTAGGTGCCTGCAAGAATATAAATATATAAATATTTATACATGTAAATATGCATATATGTAAATGTGTTATATATGTGTAAATATGTAAATATGTAAATAGGAGATTTAAATTTACCAAGTTCGAATAAAAAAAAGAAAGCATCTTGTCATTTATAATTGTTTTTTAAATAAGAAAACTTTTCGTTACCAATTATCAATATTATAATCATTATAAATCGAACTTAAAAATATAAAATAATTCGTAAAGTAATAGTTGGTAAGCAATAATTGTTTTATCGAATTTTCAAGTTTTTATATTTCTCATAAGATTACTAATTTTTTGTATAACAAGTGTTCTAATAAAAAATATAATCTAATTAACGTTTTGTGGTACAATATCGCATTTTATCGAATTTGGAATTAAGTTCTACATCATTAAGGCATAACTGACAGTGATAATTTTATAACAACGACAATAAGGATTTTATTCACTTTATTTTAATATACCAATTTTTCCTTAAATTTGGCGTTATTATAATAACTATTTTTGTTTCTACGAAAAAAAATACATAAGAAAACACAGAAATAAAATATGATCCCCGAGTAATCGCAAAACTCTCGAAAATTGGTACCCTTCTTTTAAATTTTCAATTAATTCTTTTTGCTACATGAGAGACATCACACAAATAAGGACTTAACAATCTGATTATTCAAAAAAATAATTTTGACATAATGGAAATAAATTTTATTAATAATTCAGTTTTATTAATAATTCATTTTTACACCATTTCAATTCAGCACCAGACGAAACATAAAAATACATATACAAAATACAATTTCAAATTTTTTTTCTTAAAGACTACTGGTTGTTGATTTTTGTATAAATGTCTTCCCTCAAAGACATCAAATTTTTGATAGAAGCTAGTAAAGAAGTTTAAAATATAGACTAATTTGGCAACAAATAACAAATTATTAGAGACGCAAAAGTTACAAATGTGTATATATATATATATATA
>NW_017304642.1:238004-243146 GCF_001594115.1 Trachymyrmex septentrionalis
CTATAATTATATAGAATAAAAGTCCTTTCTGAATTTTGATATCTTTTGTCTGCAATGTTGATAATAATTTTTGTTACTTAGATAGTTAATAAACTGAGAGAAGCCAAAAAATATATAATTTATCTATTTTTTTAATTTACTACTTATTTTTAATATAACTTCTGTAGTAATTTATTACGTGCGTTCGACTTTCCACGCAATGTGACTTCCATCCTACCTCTCCCCTGCTTAGGGATACACGACTTTCGCAAAACGAGATCTATTCCTAGGCAAGAGGGGAATCGACTTCATTTCGCGCATGGAAAATCGTGCATTCTTAAGAAGAGAAGAAGAAAAGTGGGATAAAAGTCGCTTTACGTTGTAAAATGTACTATTTCCTAAAAATATAATCTAATCCTGAAACCGATTTTAAATTTTGTTTTATGCTTTATAATTTGATTTCTCAGGATTTGCAGAGAAAAGATAGTCAAATGGATAAGACAGTTAAGCACTAATTATCTGTGACAATAGACAAACTTCCGACACAAGGTGTTAGACGAGCCGATTCAATCCAGTTTTATAGGCTAGTATGGAAGAGAAATGGCTACAAATTTTCTCGATAAATTGCAAGACGCTGAAGAAATGCCCACAATTAACTCAGCGGGAGAAAGTACAGCCAGTCGAGCCAATTAAAGTTTTGTGCCAGGCTGAGCCAAATACTGAGATATCACAAAAGGCCAGCATCTTTGTTGGAGACGTAATAACAGAAACGTCAGGAGTTAATAACTAGTAATTAAGTTTATGTCTTGATTTATGGCTATACTATTCGATATTTTATTTTAAGTTTTATGTTTATGGTTTACATTAGATTGAGCCAGTTCATTTCTTTGAGGTAAACGTAAATAGCATGAAGTATTATTATTTATAAGAAATATTATTTATTTTATATTTTCTTTTATATTTTTTGAAGAAAGCAAGAGTAATGTATAGAAGATGGAATCATGTGTAAGGAATGTAGAGGGCAGTCGGAATCGAACTCATGAAAACGGGCCCTACAGCGATGAGTGACACGCGTCACCGCGCAGGATTGCGCGATGAGTGGGGGAAGCGCGTCGGGAACGAGTGAATGATGATGTAAATGGCGTATTGAACGCGATCGAGAAGTGAGCATATATCAGAGTTTTATAAAGCAAAATAAAGTAAACTCCGTTTTATAAGCTACGAGTTCTTTTCTTTGTTTATTTTTTAACATATCAGCAGGGATTAGTGACACAGAGCCACGAGCTTTATACTAATACGACGAGAAGTAACGACGGAATGGGATGCCATAAGTCACGGCGTGATACCGAGTGTGATAATTCGAAACGGAAAAGATGGCGTTCATCTCCCTCGACAGCGATAAGAAATATAGTAGGTCGCGGAATGATACCGAATATGACGACCCGAAACGGAAAAGACGACGTGCATCTCACTCGACATCAAGAGACGAGAGCAAACGCTAGGTTAGAACGCATCGTGGACAGTTTAGATAGACGATCTCATACAAGGGATTCATGCATCCATAAAAGTGGCAAACTTATGATACCTCCGTTCGATCCGTCGAAGGATGATTTTGTTATAGAAAAGTGGATCGAACACGTAGATGAATTAGCTGCACAATACAATAAAGCCATTATGAAGCTGATCATCGCGCTTGAAAGGACATGCGCGGCTGTGGTACGACACACGACAACGATTGACAGTTACATGGATCGAGACAAAAGATCTGTTGCGACAACAGTTTCGCAAGGAGATACCTCTTAGTAGGTTATTTCGAGAGACCGAGCTGTACTAAAGCAATCCTGGACAATCGTTAGGAGATTACTGCTTCCAAAAACTAAACAAGTTACGTAAGTTAGATATTAGTATTGTGGAGAAATATCTTGACGCGGTAATTGTCAAAATCATGGATGCGCATATTGCGAGGACGGGTCACACAGCATATGAATCCTAATTGTACGCGTATATGACGATACTAAGAAATATACCGTTAAAGAGCGAGAGAGATAAGATGTTTGCATTTACTAGTAAAAATGAATGTGGATCGCGGATGGATCGCAGAAGGAACACGCGCAAACCACGAATGAACCGAGCACGTCGACAGATAAAAAAACTAACGACGACTCGAACAATATCAAGCCGCGAATCGAATGTTTTTTACAGTAAGTCAGGCTACATCGCGAGGAAGTGTGAAAACCGCGAGTAGAGTGCGAACGGTGCAACCGATTGGGGTATCTCAGCAAGAAATGATTCTTCGAAAAGATGTCAACGTGATAGAAAGGTTAGCGATAAGATCAACCTATACGAACGCACGATAATTGTAAATCGGCATAAGGTTAAAGGGTTAATAGACACAGGCAGCGGTTGTACGTTACTGCAAGAATTAATAATAACAGGTATAATATAGCAATCATGTCGACGCCAAGTAATATTGAGAGGTTTTATAGGATAAAGTACAACCAGTGAGAGGTCGGCGCTAATTGATATTTGAATTATGGAGGCATCGGCTCAGGTGACTGCAATAATCGTACAGGATTGTTATTTTACCTATGACATAATTGTCGGTCAAGATTTTTTAGAGCAAGAACACATAGTGACAATCAAGAAAGGCAATATTATTGTTTAGAGCGTTGTCGATCAATAATTATGTGACCAACGACGGCGTTGTTATCGGGTTTCTGCATGCAATCGTGGTGGATAACAATAAGGTAAACGTTGATGGGGAGGCGCAGGAGCTGTGCAGCGAATTTATTCGGGAATTCGGCGGTTGTGTCTCGTCATCGATACATAGCTTAGGAAAGACAGACTCGACGTATTCGTTGCACTATCGAGGTACTGGTTGTGTACCGTCCCTACTGACTAACCGAATCTGAAAAGAATATTGTAAGGAAAATGGTCCAAGAAATGTTAGACAACAATATTATCCGCGAGTCGAAATCACCATACGCGAGTCCGAAATCTTGTTGGTAAGAAAGAAAAATGATGACTATCCACTGTGTATAGCTGTTGTAGACTATCGTAAATTGAATGCCATTACGGTTAAGGATAAGTACCCTATGCCTCGGATTGAGGAGCAGATTGATAAGCTCGGAGATAACCGGTATTTCACCGGATTAGATTTAGCATCTGGCTATTATTAGGTACCAGTGGCAGAGGACTCCATCGAGAAGGCAGCCTTTGTGACACCAAAAGGACATTATGAGTTCTTGCGAATGCCCTTTGATTTGACCAATGCCGTGTTCCAGCGTTTGATGGAAGGTGTTAGGAAACTTAAAAATATAATCGCGTTTTCCTACCTAGACGATATTATACAATAATACCATCGAAAACTATAGAGGAAAGTTTAGCTCGCTTGCGACAAGTATTAGAATCGTTTCGCACACACGGATTAACACTTAATTTGAATAAGTGCACATTCTTCGCAAAGTCAATCGAATATTTGGGTAGAGAGATGAGTGAGGAGTGCGACCCGGGCGGTGCAAGGTCGAAGCGATATTGCAGATAGAATCGTCACATTCGGTGAAACAAGTACGCCAATTTATAGGTTTAGCTAGTTACTTTAGGAAGTATATTGAGAATTTCGCCACAATCATTGAGCCGCTGACAAGGCTAAAAACAGAGTGTTCCTTGGATGTGGGGAGAGTCTCAAGAGATGGCTCTAAATACTAAGGATAAGCTTATGTGCCCGGCCGATACTAATAATATTCGATCTGAGTAAACCAACCAAAGTACACACTGATGCGAGCGCAATAGGTGTAGGCGTCGCGTTAATAGAAAAGCGACAGTCAAACGCACGAAAAAAAACAGCGGATTATAGAAGAGTTAGTATATAAATATTGCATGTGATAGCTTATTATAGTAGGTAAACAACGGCAGACTAAGTGCTATCACTCGTACGAGCTGGAAACGATGGCGGTTGTCTTCGCGCTGCGACACTTTCGAGTTTATTTACTAGAATTAGAATTTAAAGTGATAACCAACTGTAATGCACTGCGGACCACTTTTGCGAAGCGGGACTTATTACCTCGGATTGGTAGATGGTGACTCAAGGTGCAAGAGTACACTTTTGACATAGAATACCGTGCGGGATCGAGAATGTCACACGTTAACGCTTTAAGCAAAAATCCCGTGTCATTAGAATTAGAAGCATGACGATGTCATGAAAGGCGACTGGATATTAACTGCGCAATTAAAGGACGAACAAATACTACGAATCCGATTTTGCTATGTGAGAAGCCGACGGGCAAAATAAAACATTACTTTGACAAATATTTGGTGAAAAACGACAATCTGTATAGACGGAAATACGATGAGACTAACGTATGGGTAGTATCGCGAGATGCACGAATGCAGATCTGTTGATTATGCCGATGACGCGAGGCATTTAAGTGCAGAGAAGATATTAGATCGAGTTAAAAGACTTGCTGGAATGCACCATTTTATAAAAAAATATGTTGGTACCTGCTTAAACTGTGCGTATTACAAACACACCGTAGGGAAAAGATGTAAATTGAATAACATAGATAAGATTCGAATTCTTTTTCATATACTTCATGTTGGCCACGACGACCCATTCAAAACAAGCCGAAAGCATAACCAATTCCTCCTGAGGATCGATTGTATATTTTGAAATAAAGGAAAAATTACAAATGCGAGCATTCACTCGATTGGCTAAGTTTCATTATAGTGAAAATGCGAAATATTTCGCGTAAGATTGGTCGACAAAAAATTTTGTGTCGAAATGTGATACGTCGAATTTATCGCCATATTTATAGTGACATTGAGAAATTCATATATTTTTATATCTGTAATGAGTGAAAAGAAAATAAATTACAGAAATGAAATTTTTTATGTTATTGTACTGTAATGAGGAGAAAAATAAAAATAAAAGGAGACCACAATAGAATTTAAATCTAATACGAAAAAATTTACGAGACACTCAAAATCCGTTTAATGTAAAGGAAAGTACATTTAAAAAATTGTATAAGTAAATTTACCGTGTATGATGTAATATATAAATAGAGTGACATACAACATTAACTGAAATAATTATATATACATATTATATATATGTATATATAGGTATATATATATATATTATATATATATATATATATAGGTATA
>NW_017304642.1:243811-251846 GCF_001594115.1 Trachymyrmex septentrionalis
TATATATTGATATATATACGAGGGCAAGTCAATAAGTTTTTAGAAAAACTTAGTAAAACACATTTTTTTTATCGATTCATTTTTATTTCTCAACATAGTCTCCTTTCAGCTCGATACACTTGATCCAATGATTCTCCAACTTTTTCAAGCCCCGTCCAAATAATATTATTTATATTATTATTCCAACCTTTCAAAATAAGCCTCTGTTTCGACGATGAGTTGCTCTCTAGTGATGAATCTTTCCTGCGAACCATTTCTTCAGGTTTGGAAACAGGAAATAATCGCAGGGGGCTAAATCTGACGAATATGCTGAATAGGATAGCGGAATTCGTTGAATTTGGCCATCGGTGCCGGGCACGTGTAATCCCGTGCATTGTCTTGATAGAAGAGTACTTTCTTCTTCGCCAACTGAGGACGTTTTTTCTTTAAAATGTTGTTGAAACGATCCAATAAGGCTGCATAGTAATCGTCATTGATCGTTTGCTTCGACGGAAGGTAATCGATATGAATTACATATACCGCGTGCATCCTAAAAAACTGTGGCCATCACATTTCCAGCCGACTTCACGGTCTTCGCCTTCTTCAGAGCTGGTTCACCCGGTAAAGTCCATTGTTTTGACTGTTCCTTCGTCTCGGGTGTAAAATAATGGATCCATGTTTTGTCCACAGTAATGAATCGACGCAGAAATTCATCTGAATTACGTTGAAACATCTCCAAACATTGTTTTGAAATCGTCACACGGTCGCGCTTATGGTCCAGCAAACGCGGCACCCATCTTGCCATTAGCTTTTTCATACCCACTGTTCATGCAAAATTGAAATCACTGTGCCATGTGATATGCCTGTGGCCTCAACAAGCTCGCGCACTTTCACTCGTCTATCAGTCAAAACAATATCGTAGACTTCATCGATAATTTCTGGCATAGCAGCTTCAATTGGACGTCCCGAACGAGGTGCATCATATGTGGATGTACTACCATGTTTAAATTCATTCACCTAATTGTATACAGTCGCAAACGCTTGTGCAGATGTGCTATGAACATTATCCAACTCTGCTTTGATTTTTTTCGGTGTTAAACCTTTCATACGTAGATGTTTGATCACTGCACAAAACTCGTTTTTTTCCATTTTACAAAAAATACAAAGGTTAGCTTTAATCATCTAGAGAAATGAAATCACGCGATAAATTCCGCTCAAATTTGATAGTAATCAGCTGACAGATGCTACTTGTCAAAAAGTAATGTGACATAACACTGCGAGTGCCTTCTGACAGATTTTCTAAAAATTTATTGACTTGTCCTCGTATTTATTAGAATTTAAAGAACACTATTTTTGTTTTTTTTTTTAAATACTTTTGTTCTTACTTGATTTGTGATAGCTTCACCTTCTCTTCCGATTGTCGCTAATTGAGCGTCCTTACTACGTGGTCTTAAATATCCCATATAAGCGATTCGTAGATACAACCAAGTGAGGAAGGAATTCACAACCATCTGAGGAAAAGACGCTATCATCCAATCTGTAAAACTAATTCCTTCAGCATCTGGAAATGTACTTTCATAGATTCCTTTGAAAGTAAGATTTGTGCCAGTTCCCACTAATGTTCCTGTACCGCCAAACGTCGCACAGTAAGCCGCCGCCAATAAATACGCTTTTGTTATTTTTGTTGGTCTTATTTCACTAAAAAAGGACAGTTATATATTATAAAATATCTATGTCTCCTTTTAGAAATGTCTTTTTTTAGAAGAATATTATTTCTAAAAACTTACTATTTTTTATATTGCAAAAAATTATATTTTTATTATAAAATAAATCTTTACGTTTCTAATATGGATAACAGGCCTACAAAAAAAATTTCTTTTTTTGACTCAGAAACGACAGTATGTAATCCAGTATGTAATAAAGGTTTTTAGCATGACCAAATCCGTAAGCCAAATTGCTTCATCGCGTCAGAATTCCGAGATATTCTAACCTAAATATGCCAAAAAAGCTAACTTCGAGCATTTTTAGATTAAAGTTTGTTGTAAATGTGATATAAAAGAGAAATATGGGATGGGAATTTGAATTCAACATGAAAAAATCTATGAAGATTACTTATGATTATAAATGAGTCAATATTCGCAATATACCTATTTTTTATTTCATTTTACTGTGTTGACCCATTTATAATCATATGTAATTTTTGTAGATTTTTTAATGCTAAATTCAAATTTGTAGTCCATATTTCTCCATCACATTACGTTTACGAGAATTTAATCTAGAAATAGCCTTTTTTGATACTTTCAGGTTAAGATATCTCGGAAATCTAATGTGATGTGGAGTATTTTGAGCTATGGATTTGATTTTAGCATGACAAAAATCTTAGGAATTACATACTGCCGTTTCTGGATCAAAATTCATGTCGGTTTATGTAATTCAGCTAATGTGTTTACCATATATATTATTAAAAAATGTTATACAATATATATAAAGTCCGATTTTTTCCCAAAAAGGTGTAAGCAAAAGAAATTGTGTTTTTTATAAATTTTAACCATTTATAGTATAAAATTATTAAATAGTTCGTAGCGAATACGTTAAAAATTGAACGTGAATATAATGAATTCTATTTATTCGATGGTGCAACATCCCAAAGTCGGGACAGGATCTACTGCTTGTAAATATGCCTGTGATGTGCATGCAAATTGTACACAGATAAACGGGAATTACAATTTATGCCGGTTCCGAATGGTAATACGGAAGGTTTTCTTAACAATAAATACCCTCGGTTTACCGGAAGAGGAGCAACGAGGGCATGAAAATTTCTTGATCTATCAGAGATCGAATCCGAATCCCCTAGCATGGTGGGCTCGTACGCTGTCCATGCTACATTCATGCTCGTGGTGAATTTACATAACTCAATTTTCGAAGTGTTCTCCAAACACTATAAACAAACTTTTTTTTAATAACTTTACTGTAACCAAGAAGTTAAAATATACAAAAAACACTATGTTTTTTATTTACAAATTTTGGGCAAAAATCAGCCATTTTTGAACATCCTCCTTTCTGTTCTTAATTAAACTTTAATCATTTTTATTTATATAAATTAACTATTGCTTTGATTAAGAGACAAAGTTATGTCTTATTGACATTAAGTTCATTCATGACGGCCAGACAAACTATGTTTATGCAAAACAATTTAAGAATATTTTTTTAATAAAATACTTGGATAAATCATTAAATCATATTTACAGTTAAGCCAACTATTAGTTGAAATACCTATTATATCATAAAAAGGTTTTTGTTTTTTTTAAATGTGTGTGTGTGTGTGTGTGTATTCTGGGAACAGAGATATACCAAATCCAAAAATTATGAAATTTTTATTAAAATCAGAAATTTGTGCGATTGTAAATTTTAATTATATTATATTATTAAAAAAGCTTGCTATTAATATTGGATACTTATTATTAGTATATAATTATAAAAATTAAAATTTATGTAGACAAAGTGAACATCAAATTTTTTGCATTAATCACCAAACTCTTCGCTTTTTAGTTAAAATATATTTTGTTAATTTGTTTCTTTACAAAGAAACTTTTCTTATTTTTATTCTTTTGCTAGAATGTATCTAGTTACGTATGTCTTTAAAAATTTATTAAAAGTACAATTTGTAATATTATTCATCTTGTCTTCATAATCATGATACAGTAGAGCTATATTATTATTTACTACAATAAAAAACAATATTTTTAGTATAAAAATGATAACAAATATATTATACAATAATTGCAAATATTTATAAGAAATATACAGTAAATATATAATTGCACTAAAAAACCTCGTCATTAACACTATTATCGCAATTCACGGAAAGTTAAATATCTTAAAATGAAAAAATTGCAGAGAAACTTTTGACTACCACTTTTGTAATAAAACGTAAAAATAGGTCTTTGAATGCATTTGATTTTTTTCTATGACATATGGAATTGATGATTGATACTTCGCATTTTTGTCTTACTTTCACAGCTGTAGTTTGATCAACCATCATCAGATAAAATTAAATATAAAATTTGGAAGTAGACTTAACTTCTGAGCTTAAAAACATTCTAAAAAATAAATAAAATGCCAATTTGAGCTGACACTGGTTATTAGTGTGTAATATATGATATCATTTATTCAAAGTGAATATTAAACGTATACGTTTCGACCTATGATCAAGGTCCTCTTCATTAAAAAAGATTAAAATTAACAAAATTACATAATGATAGCGCATACACGTATAAAACTAATAACATAAAAGAAGAAAAAACGCGTGGTGGTGATGTCCGAGTTAATCTTGGTCATTTAATTACTAAGTTAACTAAAGAGAAAAATATTTTGTTTTTAAAAAACGACAATTCTAGGAGTTAAAATAATTAAAAAATTACAAAGTTACAAAATGTTAACAAGAGAAAAAAATGGTAAAAAACTTACATGACTATCAAGATTGAACTAATTATATAAAATTTTTGTTGCACATGTTCCATTAAAACATTTGATGCAATGATTTCTCACAAATTGTATCGAACTTTCTCAATATTATGTAAAATTTCATTGCATAGAAACTTACTTTTTCTAAAATGCTTTTTAAAGTCAGCACATTGTTATGGAAAAAGAGTTATAAAATATTTGTTATAATGTGCTTGACTCACAGAAATGTTTTTTTAATTTTTTAAAAGCTTTCTCCGACAGCGCGCAATTTTAAAAGTTTTCACAAAAAAAGAAGTTTTATATCATAAAACATGTTACGTCCAGGCGGGGATTTTTAATGAGAGAACGCTGTCAGTTACATAAGATATTCCTTATATTGGTGTCGTAGAGTTAAAACTTACCTTCCGTTTAAAATTAAAATTTCGGAATATAAGAGTCACAAATTACAAGGAACGCGTCAATTTAAATGCCTCGGCTTGGATTTGAATTAAATCGATAAATAAACATATTTCATGGATACCCTGTCTTTTAGTAAGCATATGAGGCATGACTGTAAACTTTACGTCACTTATGTTGTGAGTAATTTATTATTGTTATGCAAACAATATTGTGGTATCGATAGCATTAGTTATATATTATTACATTAGGTATGTATTTGTTTAGTGTTTAATCTTATAATGACCTAGAAGAAAGGTACAAAAGCTTAATTTGGCCATGCGCCAATGAGACGCGATAGGGCCCCCTCGCGGAGATAGCGAGTCTTGCGTGGATCCCCTGGGGATCCGCGCCCGGTACTTGTGCTATGGCCTACGTAGAGAGCAGATTAGGGAAGGACACAGGACGAAAATATCCGGATGAACGAACAAGCTATGAGAGAGCCTAGCGAGATGAGAGCTGCAGGAGAGTACGGTGAGGCGAGCGTCATTGTAAAGTCGCCAGTTTCCGAATCCGGGAGGCGGTATTATCGCTGTTGAATACGTAACAGAGTACGCACGTGACCTTGCCGTGCGCTGGATTTCCGTGAGATTTGGGTAAAACGTGTGGCCTCCCGGGACAGTTAATCACATTATCGGGAGACTTCTTTTCTGCGTCTGACAAAGCCACAGCCTCGTCTCTTACAGTCAAGTTTTGTCGCGTGTCGAATTATTGTATCGTATTGGTATTAAAATTTCGTATCGTAATATTTGCGTGTATCTTATCGTATCGGAATTTTGTAGTGTAAAAGTTGATTGTATTTTGTCCTTTTCTGGCTTTCGATAGAGCGATTCGAAGCCTCGCGGACGAGCACGAGGTCACGCCATGTTTGCGTTGAGATTGTTGCCGTATCCTATTGCAGTTAATGAGACGGCGAATTATTGTTCGTAAGAAATATCCTTACGTGGCGTGAGCTCGTGCCGCCGAAGTTTAACGGAATTGATACGCATCGCGTAGAGTATATCGGGGCCCGTGCGAGACATAAATCATATATTTTGATTGCATCTTATCGCCGCCACGAATATCAACGAATGTCGGAGACTAGTTAAATATATCTGTTATTCATTCTGTTACTAATTCTGGTGTAATTTATTGCCACCGCTTCTCCAAACAATCCTCTATCCTCGATCACGAACCGCCCACTCTGCCATTTCCGAGGCTGAGCTACCGGTTGCGAACCCGTCAGTGTTCACAGCTCTTTAGAATATCTTATAGAGAAAATATCGCGTGATTTTGAGAAAGAGTTGCACGCTCACTCGTACCTAGCGCCCAATTATCGTTTCGAGATTTTGTGTTGCCCGTAAGAGTGGCAGCGTGAAGACATTCCTGTCGCGTTTCTTTTGAAGTCACCCGCGGTCTGATTATATAAGAGAGAATAGCTGCGAACGCGCGAAGTTGCGTCATGTTCGTGAGTGCGGTTACACATTCTAGGAATATTTTGCGCTTATACAATAGGAAACAATAATTATGAAAATCGTCATTAACATTCTGTGCTGTCTGGGTGGGATCGCTACACTTAATTAGTTCCTGCTTAGTTAATTATCACTATGTTTAAGATCTTAGATGTTAGTCGCTTCGCCGAAAATATCTATTTTACATCTAACGCATGGCTTTATTTTTATGCAGATAAGCGCGTGAGCGGCGACCGCCTAGTTGAGCTAGTTGTTGAGAATAGTACTATATTTATACTCATATATGATTTTACGTCTTGCACTTTTAGCCTTGCACTCAGAAACTAATTAATCAATAGAATAAAATTTAGATCGTATTTGAAACGGGCTGTAGTCGCTGATGCAATATCTTATAGAAATCAAAATTATCAGCTTGGGCGAACGTGAAAGCGTCCAGTCTGCGATCCGCTATCTCGATGTGCGTGGAGAAGAGTTCGCTGCATCAACATTTTGTTACTTAATAAGTCTTTTAGAATTACAACTAAAATTATATCCTACATTTTGCATGGAAAATATAACTATGTTCACACGACAAGGATCATGCAAAGAAAAGAAAAAATAAATAAATAAATAAAAATAGAAATATATATTTAGATGCTTTATAGGCATATCTTGGCTCTCGAGCAGTCGGCGTGATTCTAATTGCAACCTATTGTATGTGAAGGAATTAAAACAGTCCGCATTAGGTTAGAATAGTTCCACTTATTTGGTTTTGCATATGCAATGCCTGATTTTCGCGGCCTGCCTTTGGTTTTCTTGTTATTGTGCCGTTATTGTAAGATGCTGCCTGCCAGACAGCTCGCTCGACTATCGGGAACTCGTTCGCGGCTTGCTGTACGGGGGAGTGCGGTGTAGTGAGAAAAGTGAGAGCAAAATTTCAACGGTCGTCACAAACAGTTCGATGTCTTTGGGGATGCTGGAGCGACGGCCAAACTTGATCGAGCTCGACATTATAGATTTTCATTTCTAATGTATTAAAGCTCGACATTATAGATTTTCATTTCTAATGTATTAAAGCTCTAGATATTCTAAAGTAGCGCAATCTTTTTATCTGTGTCGAAATACCGACAATTTTCCCATTGGCCATTTTGACTGCCATTTTCAATCTAGTGGTCTATAATCCAATAAGCATTTACAAAGAAAGATTCACAATTGTCCGGAACCGATTTGATTCTCCATGATATACGTTGTTAAACACGAAAATCTAAACACGTATTTTTTTTATATGTACGCTAGCTCATGTTTAAGGGGTAAAACACCCTTTTAAAAAAAACAGTATTTTTCTTTCAAAGTGAATATAGTCGAAAGTATAAAAGATAAAAAAAATTTTTTAAACAAAAGTTGTACGGTTTCAAGAGTACTTTATAGTTATATTTTATTAATACATAAAAAAATTTTATTTTTTTTTGTTTAATAAAATACCCCCACCACTTATAATCTTCTTAAATTTTTAAATTTTCTTTTTTATCAAATTAAAAATTATTTTTTTACGAATTCAACTATGTGTAATAAAGTTAAACTTATATTACCGCACAGTTATCGTCTATTCCAATCATCTATTCCAAGAATCTTTTCTTTGAAAAATATATCACGACTCTGATACGTGATACATAATTTAGAAAGTTATTTTTTATATCTCATTACACATGACGTTTCAGACGCGAGAT
>NW_017304642.1:251923-258860 GCF_001594115.1 Trachymyrmex septentrionalis
AAATATAGTTATTAAATATATATTTTTTTTAACAATCGAATGTATTTTTAAATGCAGCAATTTAAAAAAAATTTATTTTTTAAAGATTCTATCTTATACAATAATTTTATTATAAAAGAATGGATTTGGAATAAAATTATTTTTAATTTTTATTCATAGAAGAAATTATTAGGTCAATTCTAAGTAGAATCGTAAGACTCGCAACTTGTTCTCGTTAGAACTTACAACCGGTATTCTAATTAATATTCTAATTTTATTATATTATGCGTATGTATAGTAAGACGTAAGATTATTCGTAAATATTTACGATTTCTTGTACATCTTATGGCTAGTAAAAAGTTGGCTGTAAAAATATTGTATAAAAATATAAACACTTCAAAATTCTTATAAATCTTACAAGAATATGTTAGGGACCTTACAATTTTGTTTAGAGTTTAGGCATAAATGTCAAAAAAATAATAATGGAGTTAATACGTATCTCAAAAATATTATATTAGAAAATCTAAATATAATACATATATATACATATACGAGGTCTGTTCAAAAAGTATCGCGAATTTTGTGTTTTTTCAAAAATTATTTATTTATTCATGAATATCTATTTTGTCCCCTTCAAAGTAATCCCCATCAGATATTATACACTTGTGCCAACGTTTTTTCCAATCCTCGAAGCACTTCAAAAAATTATTTTTTGTGATCTTGTTCAGCTCCTCCTTCGATGCCGTCTTTATCTCCTCAATCGTAGCGTAGCGTCGTCCTTTCATGGGCCTCTTCAGTTTCGGGAACAAGAAAAAGTCACAGGGGGCCAGATCTGGGGAATACGGTGGCTGCGGCATCATTAGTGTGTTGTTTTTGGTCAAAAATTGCAATGTAAATGCGATGCTGTTTTTGGTCGAAATTGAGCAATTTTGGTACGAATTTCGCGGCGACCCGTCTCATGCCCAAATCATTGGTAAAAATCGAATGGCACGAGCCAATCGATATGTTTAGGTCCTCAGCAACCTCTCTAACGGTGATTCGACGATTGGCCAATACTATTTTCTTCACTTCATCAATGTTTTCGTCTGTTGTTGACGTGCTCGGGCGTCCGGCACGCTCTTCGTCGTTCACATCTTCTCGGCCCTCTGAGAACATTTTGTACCACCGATAAACGTTGCTTCGGTCCAAGGTAGCTTCACCATATGCCACAGTCAACATTCGGAATGCGTCCGCGCACTTAATTTTGTTTTTCACACAAAATTTGATACAGATTCTTTGATCCATTTTTTGGAATAGGCAAAAATCGAAGACGAGCCAAAACACGTGCAAGCAAAGCAGCTGTCAAAAATTAACTGAACATTCAAAATGGCCGAACTTGTCGGCATAAGTGAGAGACATGAGTACCAACATAACGCCACAAAAAATCGAAAATCGAATATACGTAACCCGCGGAAATTCAAAATTCGCGATACTTTTTGAACAGACCTCGTATATATATTATATATTGCATATAAAATTTAAATACATATATAATAATACATGTAGAAAATTATACAAATTTTACTTAAGACATCTTTTCAAGTTTTTATATATTTTATCTGTTCCAAGGACAATTACGTATATGAGCATGGATTACATATATACGGAAACGTTAATAATTAATTCTTGAAAATAATATGTTGTAATATAACTTTATTACACATGGTTGAATTTGTAAAAAAATAATCTTTAATTTGGTAAAAATAAATTTGAAAATTTAAGAAAATTATGGATAGTAGGTGTATTTTGTTAAATAAAAAGATAAATAAATTTTTTTTATCTATAACTTTAAAGTACTCTTGAAATCGTACAACTTTTGTTTAAAAAATTTTTTTTATCTTTTATACTTCCGACGATATTCGGAAATTCTTGAAAGAAAAAAAACGGTTTTTTTAATGGGGTATTTCACCTTTTAAACATGAGTTAGCGCACGTACAAAAAAATACGTGTCTCTTAGATTTTCGTGTTTAACATATCTCATGGATAATCAAATTGGTTCCGGACAGTTGTGAACTTTCCCTTGTTAGTATTATTGATATATAGCATGGTTAATAAGTCAAAAATAGAGGACCTTTGCGCTACTTTGTTAGAGCTTTATAATGTAAAACATGCTTACGTTATCTATGTTACATGATGCCTAATTGTAGCATCAAATTATTAAAACCACTTGTAAATTTAATTCACGATTACTAAGTCCCAACAAACAAGAACGGATTGAATAAATTCATATGAATCAAGTTTTTGAATCTGCGTTATTCGTGAAAAAGGTATTGAATTTTGTAGAGACTGATTACACTGAATCTGTTGCTATACGTTTAGATATGTATAATAATGTGAACTCTAGTGGATTCATATAGATTCAAAAATGAAAGAGTAGTTTGCAATTTTAGAAAAAAATTTATCGTTGGAAAATATGCCAAGATAATAACAGATATATGAATCATTTTTTCTCGAATGAGACCTTCTATATATAGAGTGTACAACATTATTGATTCAACATGACTGCCGAATGTAATCTGTACTGTCGTGGCCAGGGTTATGTCTAGAAATTACCTTGTTTTTGTAAATCCGCAATGTTACATACTCTGTATATCACACCGGAATTTTTGTTTGGGAAATAACAACTTATGTATTAGTCAATTAGAAAATTCCGTCAGTTTTTTTGCAAAAAGTATGGTTTTATTTAAAAAACAAAATGAAAAAATTTTCAATCAAAATATTGTCCATCGTTAGCAGTGACTTTTTCCCATCTTTTGGGCAGTAAGCGAATTTCGCGCTAAAAGAATGACTCATCTTTGGAGGCTATTTACTCAGAGACCCATTTTTCGAAGTTTTCATAAGAATTGAAGCGTTCCTCTGCAAGTGCGTGTGCCATCGATCGAAACAAGTGACACTCGGAAGGGGTACAGTCTGGTGAATAAGCTGCATGGGATAGCACTTTCCAGCGAAGTGCTTCTAACGTTTCCTTGACAAGTTTTGTGACGTGAGGCCGAGCGTTGTCATGAAGCAAAATCACTTTATGCTGTCTCATTTTATATTCTAGTTGTTTTCGTTCAATGCTCGATTCAAACGAATAATTTGTTTTTGGTAGAGATCCCCTGTGACTGTTTGATCAGATTTCAACAGCTCGTGGTATACTACACCCTTCTGATTCCACCAAATACAGAACATTACCTTCTTTCCAATATTCCGTTTTAACATCGATGTCGATGGTTGGCCTGGATCGCAAATGGTTTTTGGCGTGTGGGGTTATCGAAATAGATCCACTTTTCATCGCCAGTCACAATTTGATGCAAAAATTTCTTTCTTTGTTGCCTAGTAAGCAGATGGTTTTTCGCCTTTCAATGTCTCTTGGCTTCAGTTCATATGAAACCTATTTTCCTTCCTTGTAAACCTTTCCCAAGGCTTTCAAATGATCGAAAATAACAGATTGAGCACAATTTAATGCTTTTGCAAGTTGTTTTTGCCTTTGATATGGGTTTTCATCTACCAATGCTTCTAATTCTTCGTCTTCAAATGTTCTTGGTCGTTCAGAACGATCTTTGTCCTCCACATCAAAATTACCATTTTTAAAGCGTCGAAACCATTCTCTGAATATTTTATCGGAAAGAGCACTATCATCATAAACTTCTATAAGCATTCGATGAGCTTTAGCTGCAGTTTTCTTCCATTTGAAGCGAAAGATTAACACTTCGCGCAAATGACACTTATTCGGCTCAAATGTCGACATTTTCAATGCAGTAAAAAGCAATGTTATTGATGCAAACGTATACTTTTATATACTAAATTTTATTGACAGATAGTAAAACTAAAAGATTAAGCTTGGTTTAGATATTATAATTATCAACAGTTCTAACTACAGCTACTCGCCGCTAAACGGACGGAACTTTCTAATTGACCTAATATATCACCTCGGTGCGTGCTTTTCAAAGGTATCACTTGCCGAGTTGGGTGATTAGCAGTTGATGGGTCTCCCATATTAGACAATTTTTCAATACTGCGCGTTAAATTCAAGCGAATTAATTCATTGCGATAAATATTGAATAAGATACTAAAAGTTAAATTACCAATACGTAATTATGGCTAGAAAAGTATTTAAAAAATTCAAAAATTTAATTTGACATCACTTCAATGAATAATTTTCAACATTTTTCAATAATTTCTAGTTTGTTGGGGTAATTTAATTGCGTTTATAGTCCGAAAAAATAATTCGGCGCGCAGTTCGAAAGACTACAATATGGTATACCAATGCAAGTACATATAGGGAGTGGCATTTAAAACAGATCACCTGAATAACTCGCTTGTTTTTAACAATAGAAAAAAAAATCAAACAAAAGTTACTCGGTTTCGAGGAGCATATAATGTGATGTCAATAATTGTTTTGTAGGTGGAGCCATAAAAGATAGGCAAAGGTCAAATCTGTTTTTTAAATGGAATGATATGTTCTTTTATTTACATTCTAAACATTTTAAGATAAATACAATGAATATATAATTGAAGATCATTTAAGGTTACGCAAGGTCACTAATAGAAAATAATTGAATGTAATGGAAAATAAATTGTTTCAAGGCACTCATCAAATAATTTCGTGTCGTCTCTTCTTATTAGTATACTAATCGCTAATCGTTCAAGTATATGTAATTATTTATTAGGTCAATCGGAAAGTTTCGTTCATCTAACGGCGAATAACTTTAGCTAGAACTGTCGACAATTCTTATGTCTAAATCAAGCTTAATTTTTTACCAAATAATAATAAGTAACGGTCAAAGTAAGAATCAACACGTTTCTTTGAAATTAACAAAAGAATATATTTCAATTAAGAAAGGTAAACTTACATAACGTTACAAGTTTCGGCTACCGGATTGAGCCTTCTTCAGACATTAACATAACGAAAAAATCACAGAACAAAATCAATTATCGCAAATAATCGCATATTCATAACATTCACAGTTCGGGTGAGTCTTGATATAGAGTTCGACATTATTTCCGTACGATTGAACCGTCAAATGTAATAAAAAAAAATCTTGGCAAAGCTCTAGTTGATAAAAAGAAAAACTTAAAAACTTTATATAAAAAAGTCTACGCGTAAATGAATTAACATACCGGAAATCTAATAAAAAATAATAAAAAAATATAATCGGAACTCACCAGAAATCATGTGTAAAAAAATTCAAATGAGTTTATCCAAAAAGGAATAAAAAACTTTCGGAATATATACAGAAAGAAAGAACGCAGATGTGTAAGACAGACATTACGCGTCGGCTACTATGTATGTTCAGTAGTGCGGATCAAAACAGACTGAGAGAGGAGACGGACTGTTAGTATCAGAAAGTCAAACTTTATTTATGATGGGAATGTAAGCCTTATGGAGGCCATTGGTGTCAGTTTGTAAATTGAGGCCATTCTTCTGCTTCCTGATATTAAGCATCTCGGATACCAAATGTCTCTGATAACAAGGCTCCTTGTCTAAAATTACGATTTCATCCCATTGGAATTCGTGATCCAGCTGTCTCCTATGCTCAGTTATGACAGAACGCCCAGAAGAGTTGTATCTAATGTGATTGCGATGTTCAGCAATCCTGGTTTTTAATTTCCTGCTCGTCTGTCCCACGTATGAAGCATCACAATCACCACACGAAATCCTGTAGACCACATTGCTCTTCGATGTATGTGAACAAATATCTTTCTTTGATGTATTTGTTCAATTTATTGAGACTACGGAAAGATACCCTGATGTCGTTTTTATTGAAACGTTTGAACTTTTCCGTGTGGAAAGGGATAAATGGTACCGTAAGCTAAGAAACAGATTCACTCGTCCCGACATTGTCAGCCAAAACTCTATGTGTTATGTATCTATTTTTAATCAAATTTTTTATACGTTGCTTGATTGTGTCAAAAATGAAGGTCAGTGGAGAGTCATTGTCTAATAAAATGCTGCTAATAAACGTCAAATTCTGTGTATGACTTAAAGTCTGATAATAAAAAAGCTCTGTCAACCAGCGAAAGAATCGTCCCTCTCTTTTGTGCCATGGGATGGTTAGAATTAAAATTCAGAAACCTCCCTGAAAAGATCGGCTTATGGTAATCAAATCTGTTCTCATTAATAGATATAGTAATATCCAGAAAATTAATTTCATCTCCCCCCACTTCTGAAGTAAATTGCAAACGCGGATGGAATAAGTTAAATTGTTCTAATAACAAATCAATTTTCGAGGAAACAACCGCAGTGCAAATGTCATCCACGTATCTGAAATAAAATACTACATCTAAGTCCAACGACATCAAGGACACTATCTCAAGTCTCCTCATCACCAAGTCCGCTATTACAGAAGATAAAGGAGAGCCCATGGGAGTGCCGAAGCTTTGCTTATAAATTACATTGTTAAATGAAAAAAATGTGGAATCGAGAATAAACTTTATTGCTCCCAAAAACTCCTCTCTAGGAAGAGGGCAATCTCTGAAAATGAAATCCCACTGTTCATTAACACAGTCGACCGCTATCTCCATTGGAACATTCGTGAACAAAGATTTAACATCCCATGAAATTAATTTGTATTCGTCTGTAATGTGTAACCTTTTTAATTTATCGACTAATTCGAAACTATTTTTAATGTAACTAAAGGGTGGGCCATCTATTGGTACGTTTTTGAATTTCGTCGTATGGCAACACCAAACGAGCTACAGACCCGAAATTTTGACAGTTTATTAGTCATACCGTCCGCGGCACGAAACAACATGTTTTCTCTTGAAGAGCGTTTTGAAATTTTAAAAACTTATTTTCAAAGTCAGTGCTGTGTCGCCGAAACTGTACGAATTTTGAAAAGAAATATGGGTCGTGATAGAGCACCCACCGAAGGAGCTATACGCAAATTGGTGAGGAAAGTTCGTGAGAAAGGGATGTTAGTGGATGACAGAAGTG
>NW_017304642.1:258960-266902 GCF_001594115.1 Trachymyrmex septentrionalis
AAAAAATATCAATGTATGCTCATTTGATCGCATTTTTAAAAACGTACCAATAGATGGCCCACCCTGTATTCGCTTTGGGAATGGATTTGAATATTATGTTATGCAAATATGTAGCCAATGGATACAGCGGACTACCTACCGAAGAGACGATGACCCTTAGAGGACAACCATTATGAATCTTCGGCAATCCATAGACTCTCGGAAGTGATCCGTCACTACGATATAACGTTCTGTACTTAGTGTCGCTAATATAATTTTTTGTTTTCCATCTGGCGAGTATGGACCTTAAAGCCGTCGTGAGTTTCTTAGTAGGATCTTTATTGATCAGAACATATGTGTCTACGTCACTCAATAAAGTGGTCATTTTGTTCAAGTATGCGTCTTTGTCCAAAGCGACCGTGACGTGGCCTTTATCCGCGTGTGTAAAAATGATGTTAGGATGTTCCGATATAAAGATGCGTGTATCAGATTCCATTTTCAACAATAGTTTGTCCATCGGTGATGTAAAAATTGGAGAGGATATGATATTGTCCAAAATTGGAATCGAATGGTTAGTGATAGCAATCTTCTTATCAATAGACATACGTTGTGTGCTACTCACAACGTTCTTTATGCAATCAAATATAATCCTGTGTTTGTTATTGAACGGAAGGGCGAAATTTTCGCCTAATCGTCAAAAACATTGTATGTCAATTGGAATGTCAAAGGAAGATAAGTTAAGGAACCATCCGTCTCTGATAGTGGACAAGGAAGATGATCTATGTGAACGAGTCAGGGTGTATGGAAATCAAGGAATTAGGAGACAAACTAAGAGAAGGGTTGTTAACATACAATGTATCATTCTGAGAACTAAGATTAGAAAGAACCGAGTTACACACAACTGTTGGGATAGATTTTTTGTATGCATCGCATCTATACTGTATCGGCGTGATTTTAGCTCTAGTATGTGCTTTTTTTTTCTCGGAAAACCACAAAAATTTACGTTCTGAAACCTTTCCTTCTCTTTTCCGAAAAGAAAATTGCACGATTTTTCCTGTGTATATAGAAACTCATCAAGGATTGATGGACAATATTTTGATTGAGGTACATTTTTATTTTGTTTTTTAAAATAAAATATAATATATTTCTTGCAAAAAAACGGACGGAACTTTCCGATTGACTTAATATTAGGTTGTTCGGAAAGTAATTTCGATTTTCCCAACAGAGGACTTATTGTATTTTTTCACAACCAACTTCACACTTAAGCCGCATAATTATTATATATTTTGACAGCTGATATAGCAAGGCTTGCTTGTGAAAAAAGTTCGATTGATTCTACGCAGTAGTTTTTGGTTGGTGCCCTATCAAATGTGAAAGTGAAAAGCAGCATTTTCGGCATATTTTACTTTTTTACTATTGAAAAGGTAAAAATGCTGTTCAAGAAAAAAATTATCCGATGTGTATGGAGATGTATTGACAGAACGCCAGTGCTAAAACTGGTTTGCAAAATTTCGATCCAGCAATTTTGGTGTTGGAAATGCACTACGTTCTGGAAGGCCAGTTGAAGCTGATGAAGACACAATAAAGGCATCAATTGATGCAAAGCGGCGAGTAACAATTCGTGAGATCGCTGAAAGATTAAATTTATCGAATTCGACCGTTCATGATCATTTGAAACGCGTCTAATTGAAAATCGTCTTTCATTTTCATAAGAAAAAACGAAATTACTTTCCGAACAACCTAGTTTTAAATTTTTTTCAAAAATATTCATATTGCGGATTTTTTTATTCCAATTCAAATAATGGCAACTTTAATTTTCTGTCAAAAATTGTTACTCTTCAAAAAATATTAATATATCAAATGAAAAATTAAAACTTAGATGCTATAATCTTAACTAATATAGTTAAATTCTATTAAATTAAAAAGTAAAGCACAAATGGCACTGCCTCTTGTTATTTATTTAACTCTAATGATATGTATCATTTGTTTAAAAAATTTGATAAAATTTTGAAATATTATTTATATAATTTATTAGGAGTATAAATAAGTTTCCGCCGTTTTTAATAAAAAATTGGGTATTTATTGTGAAAGAACGGTACCTAATGTTTTATTCGAAGTATTGTCCCTCCCTAGCCACTACTTTTTCGCATCTTTCTGGCAGCATACGGATACCACGTCGGAAAAACGCTTCGTCTTTTGAAGCTATCCACCCAATTTTCGGAATCGACCCAATTTTTGGTATCTTTATATGATGTGAAGTGTTGCTCAGACAGGCCATGCGCCATCAATCGAAACAGGTAGTAATCAGAAGGAGCAATGCCTAGTGAATACGGCGGGTGGGGTAAAACTTCCCAATTGAGTGTTTCCAAGTAGGTTTTGACCGGCGCCGCAACATGTGGACGAGCATTATCATGCAGAAGAATAACTTTGTCGTGTCTGGAGTAGTAGTGGGCGCGTTTTTCCTTGAGTGCTCGGCTCAATCTCATCAATTGTGTTCGGTAGAGAGCTCCAGTAATGGTTTCGTTCGGTTTGAGCAACTTATAATAAACGACACCTAGCTGATCCCACCAAATACATAACATGAACTTTTTCCCATGAAGTTCGGCTTGGCTGTCGATGTTGAAGCATGGCCAGGTGGTCCCCATGATTTCTTCTTCTTTGGGTTATCATAGTGGATCCATTTTTCATCACCAGTGACTACACGGTGCAAAAAACCCTTTCGTTTATGCCTGGCAAGCAGCATTTCACATGTGAAAAATCGGCGTTCAACGTTTCTCGGCTTCAGTTCATATGGAACCCAATTTCCTTGCTTTTGAATCATTCCCAACGATTTTAAGCAATGTGAAATTGCTGGTTGAGTCACTCCTAATATAAGTGCTTCTTGCGTTTCGCACCAATCTTCATGCAATAATGCTTCCGTCAAATTCACCGTTCTTAAACTTTTGAAACCACTCACGGCAACTTCGCTCACTTAAGGCAGCCTTATCATATGCTTCTACAAGCAATCGATGCGCCTCAGCTGTAGATTTCTTCAAATTAAAGAAGTAAATCAAAAGCTCCCGCAAATGATGCTTATTCGGCTCAAAACTCATTTTCGCACGAAAAAAGATATAAGATGCTGATGGAAAATCGCTAATATTTCAAGGTTATGTTCTTGCCAGATATCCAACCTTACGATATGACGTTTTACAGCTGACAATTTAACTATAATATACTGGTAGCGCCATTGTTTGTGAAATGGCGGAAACTTGTTTATACTCCCAATAATATCCGAATTACATGGAATTTAACTTGGCATCAATTGTTGATATCAAATCTTTTTTGCGAATAATACGTAAAATTTTGACGAATTTCACAATTTTGTTGATATCTAATTTTTTATATGAATGATACATATCATTAGAGTTAAATAAATGACAAGAGGCAGTACCATTTGTACTTTACTTTTTAATTTAATAGAATTTAACTCCATTAGTTAAGATTGTAGTAAATGTGGAACGCTTCACGATTTTGCGTGTCATCCTTGCGCAGGGGCCATGCTAATCTTCTCTGTATCGTTCCAATTTTAGTATATGTACTGCCGAAGCAAGTACAGTTAAGATTGTAGTATCTGAGTTTTAATTTTTCATTTGATATATTAATTTTTTTCAAAAAGTAATAATTTTTAATAAAGAATTACAGTTGCCATTATTTTAGTTAGAACTACTAATAAAAACTATTATTAAAATACACACACACGCACGCACGCACGCACGCACACACGCACACACACACACACACCAGACCAGTTCAAGTCATTTTTAATTTGTACAAATAGATACACATCTTACGTGAAAATATTATATAACACGGACTTCTGTACTCCGAATAGTGTTTGCCATCTATGGCTGCATGCGATCTAATAACATGTTTACGAATAGAGCATTATGCGCTCATTTTCAAAGTATGCTTCAAAAACTCCACCCGTAAAAATTTATAAAATACAATTTTATAGAGTTTTAGTTACATTTACTCTTCTATTAACCTTGAAACATATTGCAAAGAACATGTTGGATTGTCATGTTCTCTCCCAAAAAGAAATAAACGATCGAGATTTTTTTATCAAGAGAAGGAGACATTGCGTTTCAATATCATCAATTTCAGTAGCAGCCAGATGTTGGCACACAATCTATTAATTATAAAACTTAGTCGTATTTATTTAAAATAATTAATAAATGTTGTTTCTAGAAAAATTACATTACATCATATCTTGGTCAAAACACGATTGGAACACATACCGGCGAATAGCCTCTGTAACACTTTTCGTTTTATAATCATTTGTTTTTTTGTATTGTTTTTTGTTCACGGCAATATTCCCTCTATTCTGATGGTTTTTGTTGTTTTGTGCGTAACTGCAGCCCCAAAAACCTGTGACGTCTTACTGCCATTCCGCATGACGTCATACCTTCACCTCCGAAGAATGCCCGGCGCCCCACATTCCCCTTAGAGTTCCAAAGTTACAAGTCCCACAGCATTACTACTAATGTGAAATAACATAAATTTTATTTAAAAGTCTTACAATTCTTCCTAGCGTCGCGACCAACAGTTAAATATTTTAAATGCATTTTGCAAAGCACTACTCTTCGCATGTTTTCCACATCGTATAGTATTACAATCATCCAAATTAGTTAAAGATTCCATGTCTTTGTAAATTGCATCTCAATGTATTGTATATACGTTCTCGCTCATCGATCAAAAAATTCCACAGCCACGTTCGTTTCTCGCGTCCCTTGACGTCCCTATACGATAGCATCATCTTCAAATACAGCTCCGTGATCAAGCGTTTCGCCTCGTTGTACGGGACTATTTTCTCATCGCAATCCATAGTGATAAGCACTCAACCAGGAAGCGCAAGACCTGCCGGATCTTGTCAAAAATTTCGTCATCTCGTTGTCTTCTTCTTCGATTTCATATCCATCTTAGTCTTTTTCATCGCTGCCTAGACAGCAGCAGCGGCGACTCTCTCGCTCAGAGCCGAATCTCTCGCGACAACGCGTCCTAGTGTATTATCGGCGAATATCTTGTCCGCCGCCCATATTGTGTACCGGTGAGATCGTTGCTCCGAGAATACGCATGTCAGTGTTCTCGGCACGCCGCGTCCAGCGGATTTATGCCCATATCACCTCTGGCTAATCGCTTCGTAAGTCGAGAGCCCGGGCCGCAAAACTGATAGTCCGGAATATGCAACTCGAAAGCACGTTTATCGCTCGATTCAATAGATCGACACACGACGCTGACATTAGCTATAATCCTTTATCTTCGGTGCGGAACCATCGATGTGCGTCCGCTGTCACGGCTGATTGTAGTGCTCGTCAAAGCGACGATAGGTGAGAACCTCTAAATCTGCCTTCACGTGTTTCGTTTGTCTCAGACGTGTTCGATATATACGCGTAAGAGTATGACCTTCGGTAAATATTGCAACTGCTTGGAGGTCAAATGTCGAATAAGGATAACGTAGAGCCAGATACATTTTGCTACTGCGAATCGCGCCTTTAAATAGTCGTTCGAGAGCGCGTAGCTTTTATTGCAAGCATGAAATTCGTGCGGCAGTCGTTAGTGATACGCATAACAAACTGTGACGCGAAATCGCGAATGATGGGAGGCAGCGCGGAGAAGCGCACGCAGATGGGCGATATTCTGCCGAGTACTATACGCGCGATCATTTGCGGCCCATAGAATTGTGGTGAAATTAACGTTTTCATAAGCTTGCTCGATAGTCCGAACGGCGTACATTTTGAGAACGTGTACGTCTACTTGCTGCAACAGCCAAAGTATCGATATCTCGAAAATTTGTTTATATCTATCGACGAAATCGACTACTTAATGTTCTCCAACAACAGCGATGTAGTTCCACCAAGGCGCGCTCAAATTATATTTTTATATTTGATAACGTGGCATGTGATAAGCAGGATGCGGTGAGAGAATATCTCGATGGGTTGCCATGCGAACGTTGACTGCTTCTATCTTTGTTAGACGTACGCGAGGATACCTAAACATCTAATACGCGACAACGCGAACTTGATGATCCTGTTCAAATAGGATTGTACCAACTTGAAACACGTTTACAACGATCACGTGAATACCAACATGTCGTACGACGAATTTTGTTTATTGTGTCGTGACTGTTGGCAAAAAAATATGGATTTCTAGTGCTAGACAAGAACAATGCACTTAAAGACGGGAGATACAGAATGGGATTTAACAAATTTGCGATAGCGTAACGTGACTAGTCGTTGTCGATACTTCGCCAGAGATGAACATGGCTGATGTGCCCGAGCGTGAAAAATCGCGAGGGAGATCGAAAAGACGAGCGAGTCGATCCGCAAGAAACATCGCGCTCTAAAGTAGAAACAGTAGAAACGAGGAGGACATGGCGTTAGATATGCATTTTAAGCCTATTATTAAACCGTTATGACAGATCGTTGACAGCCCCGACGTGCGTGCGATAAAGAAACAGTTGCGTGACGATGACGCAGCATCTGCCCGCAAGCGCGAGAGGAAAGAGGAGGAGAAGGAGGAGGAGGAGAAGGAAAAAGAAGAGAAAGTGAACGAGACATTCGAGCGTCCCGAGACCTCGCGTAAATTCGATGATCGATCGCACGATCGTGTACAGCCGATAATCTCCACTCCGCGTACGACGATTGTATCGACGATAGAATCGTTGAAGGTTTTTGAAACGACTCACTAGCAATGAAGGTTCAAAATTGCAAACGTCGGAAGGTCGGAAAGGCGTTGCAAGCCGGCTTAGACCCGTTGGGTCAAAAGTACGTCGTGGCTAAGGGGAGCGAGATAAACAGAAGAGCGATATAGATTATGTGTACGACGTTTATACAAATATGGATTGATGTTTAGCAATAAACGTTTCGACGTGGATGATGCGGACAACATAATTATCGATGGCATATGATTCGCCGATACATCCAATCTTTACGAGTTAATTTTCAAAAGAATTTCCGACGATCTCCTTTACACGAAAGACGATATGAACAAGTACAAGAGCATGCTGCTGGCGACGAACACGCATAAACACCATTCACAAGCATCATTCGCAGGACCGATTGTTGAGCAACAGGGGATATAAGTACAAATACATAATCGTGCCGTTGATGTCGATCACACCCAAGAAGCAGAAAAAGAAATCTGGAAAGAGATTACCTTATGCAATGACATTGAATGACAATGCGATCGATTACGTGCACTAGGACGATTCCGACGAGCTGGTGGATCGTTTACGATTACTCGACGCTTCGCATCAAGTGGGCAATAACTCTCACGACAACGAGATGCTGTCGATCATCGAAGAACTTTGCAAAGCCGGTCTTATTATAAATTAAATCGTATTGATGAAACGAGCCAGTCGAGTGGCGTTAGCAAGAAAAAACTTTTGCCCTGTGTATTACGCGTCGAATCATGAAAAAAAGATCCAGCGAAAAGAGAAAAATTAGCTCTGAGAGACATCAACTCGTCGAGGAATTGCATGCTCCGGCGGAAAGCAGAAATTTTCCGCGAAGGCGCGTCATATTTTGAGGATACGACCTGTGGCAGATTAATCTTCGAAATGCGCCCGTACTCGAGCTTCAACAGAAGCCACCACTATACGAGGTCTGGCTATTAAATAACGAGACTGCGCGCGCAGAAGGCGCTCGTATTCACTGTCATCGATATATTGAGCAAGTACGCGTGGGCCGTACCGCTCAAGAGCAAGGGTGGAAGCGAGACGGCGAACGCTATCGCTGAGATCGTTCGAGAGAGTGAAAGATGTCCGAAACATTTACAAACAGATATGGGGAAAGAATTTTACAACGCCGATGTACAGATAATCTTGAAAAAACACAACGTTAATCACTATTCCATGTATTTGACGTTGAAAGCGTCAGTGGTCGAGCGGTTCAATCGCACGCTCAAAAAAGATATGTGGAAGATG
>NW_017304642.1:267002-276031 GCF_001594115.1 Trachymyrmex septentrionalis
TACAAGTGGGTCGACGAGCTGCCGCGTCTTGTATAAGATACAACATAGTGCATGCAAGCATTGCACTATCGGCATGCGATCCGTCGATGTAACTCCCGCGATCGCCGAAAGACTCTTGAACACGGTGTACAGTGCGATAAAAATCTGGTTCGGCTAAATTCAAAGTGGTCGATTCGGTACATGTGAACAAGTATAAGACGATTCTTGAGAAGGGTTACACCGCAAATTGAACCATTAAGGTGTTTACGATCGTTAAGATGCAGTGTACCAATCCCGTAACTTATCTACTCGAGGGCTATTGCGGAAAACCGTCGCTGGAGCGTTCTACAAGTACGAGTTGCATCGAGCTACTCATCCGGACGTGTATGAAAGTACTGCGCAGGAAGGGAGACAAGGTGTATGTCAAGTAGGGGTTCGATGGATCGCACAATTCATGGATACACAAAAACAATGTCATTTGATAAAATTCTGATTTGTGTATTTTTTTTCTATATATAAAAAATATATATCAATAAGTATATTAGTAAACGTATATTTTTATTACTCACCATTTATCTTCATTTTGGAATATATAAAATACATAATTATTTGTAACAACTTATGTATGAAACAGAATATATACATAGGTACTCGTATTTATCAGACGAACGAAGAGAAGATGTAGTTACTTACGCGAATAAAATTAAAATCCTGGGGAAATATTAAAGGCACATAAAAATTCCGAAACTTTTCTCCCTTTAGAATTAAGACATCAAACCATTATTAGAGAAGGATATGAGTAAATGTTTTATTAGAGGATTAAAATCGGAGATCGAACAAAGAATAGCGAGGAATTTAAACGTTCAAGAAACCGTAGCTTTGAGAATAGAAAGGGAACTACACTCAATGACAGATTTACGACAAGAACGCAGCAACACAACTGGTAAAACAGATACTAACAACCTACGCGAAACTTGTCAAATTTGCTATAAGAAAGGGCATTCGGCCTCTAATTGCAGGAAAATAACAAATTTAGGAACTGAAATTTTAATATGTCAAATTTATAAGAAACGCATAGCGCCGATAAATGTCGACTTCGCGATCTTCGAGCTCAACGACCTGTTAATGTAATACAGAGAAATAATATTGGGTAATGATATTTTTCAAACAGATTTCCTCAAAAATAGATTACGCGAAAGGATATCTAGACATATCAGGAACTACTACACCTTTTTTTTCTTCAGAAACCATTACAGCATCTCTACGAACAGAATCATTGTTCTACGTGAGAATAGAAAATCCCGAGATAAAAATAGGGTATATTCTAAAAATAATAATAGCTCATGAAATTTATTTAGGGAATACCATAGTAGAAAATGTTACTGGAAAAGCGTTTTTCAATATTATATGTACTCTGGACGAAGAAGTGGAGGTCCAGGTACCAACCTTGCGCCTTAAACCTTTAAATAAATTATTCGATAACTACGAAGGATATCGAATAGAGACTGCGAATATGCAGGCCAAATTTGTGTATCCAGAAAACAATCAAGAGAATTGCGAAGTACTACCTATAGCAACACAGACAATTCTATAAATGAAAAAGAAAACGTAATGTCGAAACCAGATAACAGGGAAACTGCAATTGAGGAGAATGTAACAACTAACAACTCTGCCCAAAACAAGGCTGGGAATAAAATTTACATATTGCATAAAACTAACATATTGCAGCATCAAACCTACAACAGACGATCGACCTATAAACACACTACAATACAAATTTCCACAGAAATTTATTTCATAAACTTTATTTCATAAAGAGGAAATAAATAAATAGGTCACAGAACTGCTCGAAGGAGGCGTCATAAAACATTCTCAATCGCCTTATAATACACCAACATACTCCCGAAAAAAGAGGACCGTCCATTATCTAATACGAGTATTGTTGAAATTTTAAACCAATTAGGCGGAGCACTTTTTCCGTATGTGATTTGGCTTCCGGATTCCATCAAATAAAAATGGATCCTGCGGACAGTCATAAAATCGCTTTTACAACTCCTTTCGGGTATTACGAATTTGATCGCATACTCTTTGGATTAAAAAATACTCCCGCCACCTTTTAAAGGTTAATGGATCTGGTACTATCAGGATTACAAGGTCAGGATTTATTTGTTTATATGGATGATATCGTTATATATGCCGCATCGTTAGAGGAACACGAAAGAAAGTATAATCTATTAATAGATCGACTTCGTAAAGCTAATCTAAAATTACAGCCGGACAAATGCGAATTTTTGAAAACAGAAGTAACATATTTAGGACACGTAATCAGCAAGAATGGAGTCAAACCGGATCCTAAAAAATTAGACGCCGTAAGGTATTTTCCGAGACCTAAGACTTCGAAAAATATTAACAATTTCTGGGATTAGCAGGATATTATCGCAGATTTATACCAAATTTCTCGAAATTAGCGAAACCACTAACAAATTTATTAAAGAATGACACGGCTTTTAAATGGATTTGTTCCAGAAGAATCATTCGAGACATTAAAACAAAGATTATGTGAAGAGCCTGTTTTACGATACCCTTATTTCTCAAAATCTTTTATTTTAACAACAGACGCTTTTCGAATAGCCGTGGGAGGCATATTATCATAAGGCGAAATAAATAAAGACCAACCAATAGCATACGTTTCACGAATCTTGACTGATGACGAATTAAAATATGATATTTATGAAAAGAAAGCGTTAGCAATAGTATATTGTGTTAAACATTTCCGACCTTACCTATACGGACGAAAATTTACATTGGTAACAGATCATAAACCATTACTGTGGTTTAAGAATGCACAAGATGCAAATATGAGAATACTCCGCTGGAAGTTAAAATTCTCCGAATATGACTATGACGTCGTATATGAAATATGTAAAATTAATGTAAATGCTAACGCTCTGTCAAGAAACCCTGTAAATCTTGAAATAAAATGCAATATAATTAATCCTAACAAATGCTTTAATCTGGACGATCCAAAAGACAAAGAAATGATTTCTAGAATGTTAGAAGAAACCGATGAAAAAGAAGAGAAAATTTTGACTTATATCTTTCCGACGAGAAAGACGAAGATCAGCTGTCTGACAACAATTCTTCCGGCAAAAATACAGACTCAATACCATTCACACACGAGGAACTGTGTGAACCATCGAGATTACAAAAACCGAAGAAGTATTAATCCATGAATCACCTAATTATAATAGAATGCGAACCCGAAGTCAAACAAAGAATAAGAACGTTCATCGAGAAATATTACCGCAGGAAGATGAAGGCGAAATCGAAGAAGTGGAAGATAGAAATGATTCATCAGACAAAGAAAGAGATACCGAAGAAAAGTAAGCAAGTACTGACAATGAAGACAAAGGATTGAATAATCATAAAAATTACAACAATCAAGACTTAAAATAAAAATAATCAAAGATAACATAATAAATAGTCGCGATTTATTATTTTTACGCAAGAATAATGTCACGTATTTTTTGTCGACAGAAGGCCACTAGATTCAGGTTCACAGAAACTTTTTGAGAGAAACGAGATCCTTTGCCTGAAAAATATCACCGTGGGCGAAGCCAAAGCCAAAGCCAATATAAAATATAAAAAATATTATCATGTTGCCTTACCCGTTAGCGAAGGACAATGTGAAGGTCCAACGATGACTCTTTCTCAAATTTCCACAGTAGTAAAGGATTTACAAACCACTGTCGCCACAAAATCTAAAGTTAGAAACTATTAGTATAGCAAAAACAGATTTTGTCAATAACGTACTATAGAATGATATCAAATCTCTATTACAGTTGGCTTTTACCAACTCAACAACCAAACTAATAATGCAATGGATTAATTAAATATCCTCCTAAAGATCTTTGCCCCATTATAATCGGCGAAATGCATTGCTTGCCTACGGGCGGACATCGAGGTGTTACGAAATCATTCCACAGAATAAATAATTATTATTGGGAAAATTTAAAACGTACGTTTCAGACGTACAACGGCATATTCAACAATGTTTGCAATGTCAATTGAAAAAGCTAATAAGAGTAAAAACTAAACAACCTATGATGATTACTGATACTCCGGGATCTTCCTTCGATAAAATTGCAATGGATATTGTGGGACCCCTTCATAAAACCGAAAGAGGCAATGAGTATATTTTAACACTACAAGATCAACTGACTAAATTCTGCATGGGGATACCTTTGCCAGATCAAACCTCCGAGACGATAGCAGAAGCTTTCGTTGACAGATTCATTTGCGTGTTAGGAGCACCTAAAGTAATATTAACGGATCAGGGAAGAAACTTTATTAGCGATTTAATGAAGAAGGTAGCGAAAATATTAGATTTAATATTTGCAAATTTTGCACAACAGCTTTTCATCCTCAATTACTAGAGAGATCGCACCACGCGTTAGGAGAATATTTAAAGCAATTTGCAAACGAACAAAAGCAATGGGATAGATAGATCGGATTAGCAACGTTTAATTATAATTCCAATGTCCACGAGGCTATCAAACATACTCCGTACGAGTTAGTGTTCGGTGAAATAGGATTCCGTCCAATGAATTATTAGGTCCTGAATTATTAGATTCTAGAAATACTAAACCAAAATGACATAAAAATTCGGATAAAGAAAACCGGTCATATCGTGCACCCTAATCGATTACGAATTTCTCATAAAACCAGCTCTCAATAACCAAATAAATAATAATATTAATTGTTACTAAATCAAAATTTCAGATGGATCCCGGGATAAGAAAAATCACAACAATAATATTATTAACATGGACTCATGAAATTTACAGGATAATAGGCTATGATTACGGATAGCAAATATAACTACGTCATTACTTAATATTGAGGAATGCGATATCCCTCCACAAAATGTAAATAAGACCCAAAAATTTATACAGCTCATCCAAGTCAATGAGTTTAAAACCATAAAAGTAATACAATGTAAGATTGAAATCGATAGAACGATTAAAAAATATGGGATGTTCTCTCACACTATGGATGTTCAAAATGATAAATACTCGTACATACAAGAAACATCTCATGAAGCATGCGAACGCATGTATACCCTCGGTTATTTCCGAATGGACATGTTTATATAACAGAATTAAAATAAAACCAGACGGTTTATCGACCCGCCACCTTAGCAGGACACGTAGATAACGACGGAACATGTCACGGAAATATTTACTCTGATCCTTATGGAACATGGACTGACGTCATTGTTTTAGCAACCTTGACGTTCACATTAGTAGATTACATTAGTAGATTATAAAGCTACTAAATATTAATAAAGTAATACTACAATCGGGATATTAAAAAATGCCTTGCTACTCATTCTCCAGACGCTTTTGCTTACCACGTAATGCAGGGGCCAGGATATATGGCACTATTAGCCGGTGAGTAATACATATAGTAAAGTGTGTATATAGTAAAGTGTGTATTGAAGCAAAGCTCGCCCTAACCCAAGAATGCTACGATCATTTACTAGTAATACGAACCAATATAACGTATTCTTCTATTTCTTAACTCCACGGACTCATATTTTATTGCGACAGGGAACACAGGTCACTTGCAACGCACTTACCATACACCTGCTATGTATCTCTTAGGAGATGCTTAGTACAGATTCGCATCTAGACCTGTAGAAACGTTACCATCTGTGATCTTGAAGCTAATGACTAAACCAACATGGAAATATATCAGCCCCAGCTCACTCGCTACAAGCGGGATATACTCAGAAAATGATTTAGAGACTCTACGGGATCATATAATGTTCCTGGCCGAATGACCTTCCGTACTTAATGCGGTAACCCGAGAAATGATGGGCAGCCAGGTTTTGTAAACGGAGGCTCGTTCGCTAATTTTTTAGACGAAGCTTTGATAGAGAAAATAGCTATATCTGGGAAAAATTCTGGTCGAAAATAAATTTCTGATTTTCGGAAATATAAGTGCTGGAATAATCGGAATATAATATAATATACAGGGCGCGGCGCCAAAATCCGGACAAATTTCAAATTGAAATTCCCTCCGTTCAATACCATTGGTAGATGTCGCGATTGGCAGTCAAATAGCTTGACGCATGTACTAAACCATCATAACTTCGAAACAGTCGCAATGTTGAAACCAAGTGCGGAGTACAACCGAAGAGCCGCGATTATCGAAAGTATTCGCGCCGGGCGCTCGGCGACAGAAATCATTCGGTTTTTCGGGTATCCGAGATCGACTGTGTATGATGTCTTCGCAAAGTATCATGAGTCGGAGAAGTCCAACGAAGGTTCTGCAACACCGGCGAGGAAATTCCACTCGAAGGAGAGCGTTGTCAGGACGCCCGACATCATTCAACGGGCTCAGGAGCTGATTTTTGAGGATCCAGGGCAGTCGATCCGAAAATTGTGGCGGTTGTTGGTGTGAGCGAGAAAACTATGCGTCGAATCGTCGAGGAGGACCTTCGCTACAAGTCTTACACAATTAAAGTGAGACAGATGCTTTCCGAAGCCGCTAGGGCAAAGTGGTCGAAAGAATTCTGGCCTCCCAACAGCCCAGATTTGAATCCTTTGGACTTCTACGTATGGGGCGTGGTTGAAAGGGTCACGAACAAGTCCAGACATCCAAACGTCGCATCATTGAGAGCCGCTATTGAAGCGGCATTCACCGATATGGACCGTGACGCATTAAAGCGTGCCTGCGCACGCTTCAGACCGAGAATGGAGGCGGTCATTCAAGCAAGCGGGGGATATATTGAGTGAATATGTTCTTTATGGCCTTACAAACAATGGAGCTAAACAAATTTTGTAAATCTTTTCATTGTAGCAATAAAACATGTTTAGAAAAATATATATAATTTGTCCGGATTTTGGCGCCGCACCCTGTATATGAGTGTAAGAGTTATAAAACTAATAATAGATATATTCGTGCACGGATATGCTTTGCATACAGCGTATAGATGATCGATGTATATCTGCTAGGAGCCATATGGGACTCGGTCACTCAACTTTTATACACCTGGGGAGTAGGCCATTCAAACAAAAGAACTTTTCTGCCTCAGCGCCCGCCGAGATGGAAACTAACGAATCTATAGTTAAGACTAAATTTGTTGACCTGATGCACGAGGAAAAGGCCTGTCCCTCTCCTCTTTTTCCTAAAGGGAGCGTATCTATCCTCCAATTTCACTAATAAAAAATTTTACTTATATCCTTGAATTAAAGGGTTAAAACCAGCAAGAGCAAGCATAACCTTCACTTCTACTAAAATTTTTTTCTATCGTCTCTTTTTGACGTCTCTTATTGTCTCTCTTTACAGTTGACATTAACTGTGTCATGTAGCTATTTATATCCTGTTATTTACAGATCTCTTATAGATTATATCTCAATAGAGATCGTCAGTCTTAACTCAAAATACCCAATCTGATTCCCTCAGTTCCAACAATTGACCAATTATATAAGGAAGAAAATGAAAGTGAGACAAATTATACTTGTATTGCAGCGATTATTAATATAAGAAAAATATACTAGAATTATCACAAATATCTATACACGCACACATATATATGAAATACGTATATATATGAAAAAAAACGACATTAACTACCATAATATTAGGTTGTTCGGAAAGTAATTTCATTTTTTTTTATGAAAATGAAAGACGATTTTCTTATAGTAAATAAATATTTTATTGAATTATATATTGTCCATTCTGGTCCAATACCTTTTGCCATTTTTCTGGCAGTAGCATGATTCCACACTCATAAAATTGTTGTTCTTTGCTGGCAAAAAACTGATCCAGGTGATTATTGACTTCCTCATTTGAAATAAAGGTTTTACCGTCTAAAAAATTTTGTAGAGACCGGAACAAATAATAATCAGAAGGTGCCAGATCTAGAGAATATGGTGGGTGTGGCAGTATATCCCATCCAAGCTGTAAAAGCTTTTGGCGAGTTACCAAACTTGTATAAGGTCTCGCATTATCTTGGTGGAACACTACACCTTTTCTATTGATCAATTCTGGCATTTTCTGTTTAAGTGAATCATTTAATTTGTCCAGCTGATGACAGTACACTTCAGAATTGATCGTTGTGTTGTCCGGTAGAAGCTAAAAAAAAAAAGATTCCTTTGAAATCCCACCAAAACAGACAGCATCACTTTTTTTTTATGAATATCGGCATTCGAAGTGCTTTGAGCCAGTTCATCTTTTTTACTCCATGATCTCTTGCGTTTTTAATTGTAGACAACCCATTTCTCGTCCCCAGTGATGATGCGCCTAAAAAATGGATCATTTTCTTGACGTTTGAGAAGCAAATCACAGACGTCAATGCGACGGCACAAATTTCTTTCCGAAAGAACATGAGGAACTCATATGTCGAGCTTTGAGATTAAACCTAGGGGTTTCAAATGATCATGAACGGTCGAATTCGATAAATTTAATCTCTCAGCGATCTCACGAGTTGTTATTCGCCGGATTGCATCAATTAATGCCTTTATTGTGTCTTCATCAGCTTCAACTAATTCAGCCTTCCAGAACATGGTGCATCTTCAACATCAAAATTGCCGGATCGAAATTTTGCAAACCAGTTTTAGCACTGGCGTTCTGTCAATACATCTTCTCCATACACATCGGATAATTTTTTTCTTGCTTGAACAGCATTTTTACCTTTTCGATAGTAAAAAAGTAAAATATGCCGAAAATGCTGCTTTTCACTTTCCATATTTGATAGGGCACCAACCAAAAACTACTGCGTAGAATCAATCGAACTTTTTTCACAAGTAAGCCTTGCTATATCAGCTGTCAAAATATATAATGATTATGCGGCTTAAGTGTGAAGTTGGCTGTGAAAAAATACAATTAAGTCCTCTGTTGGGAAAAAACGAAATTACTTTCCGAACAACCCAATTTCTTATATTAGAAAAATAAAATACATTAAATATAATAAGATAATATAACAAAAATATATATATATCGGCGATTATTAATATAAGAAAAATATACTAGAATTATCA
>NW_017304642.1:276179-285547 GCF_001594115.1 Trachymyrmex septentrionalis
ATATATATATATATATACAATATATACACAATGTCGTATTAATTTATTGATAATACATTATGTCCTAACTTAAAATGCTATTGGACGTAAGGAAAAAGTGCTAATACGGCTTTGTATTGATGTAACTATTAGATATAAATCTGTTCTTTATGTATATTACAGATTTTTAATATTGAAGATATATATTGGAACGTGGTCTATGTACACATTACATAGTATAACTATGTTTCTAAAGTGTGATTATTCCACAAATGTAAGATTAACTTTAATCCTGATTCATTTTTTTTCAATTTTAACACTGGAAAATTTTCCAAAATTAAAGTAAATATTACATTTGTGAGACTGAGCCTAATATATGTTTTTGTGCTTAAGATGGTAATGTAGGAAACGGAATAAAAATGTCGATAACTATCGATTCAACTTCTTGCATAATATTGGGTTGTTCGGAAAGTAATTTCGTTTTTTCACAACAGAGGACTTATTGTATTTTTTCACAGCCAACTTCACACTTAAGCCGCATAATTATTATATATTTTGACAGCTGAGGCTTGCTTGTGAAAAAAGTTCGATTAATTCGCAGTAGTTTTTGGTTGGTGCCCTATCAAATATGAAAAGTGAAAAGCGGCATATTTTACTTTTTTACTATCGAAACTGTAAAAATGCTGTTCAAGCAAGAAAAAAATTATCCGATGTGTATGGAGAAGATGTATTGACAGAACGCCAGTGCCAAAACTGGTTTGCAAAATTCCGATCCGGCAATTTTGATGTTGAAGATGCACCACGTTCTGGAAGGCCAGTTGAAGCTGATAAAGACACAATAAAGGCATTAATTGATGCAAACCGGCAAATAACAACTCGTGAGATCGCTGAGAAATTAAATTTATCGAATTCGACCATTCATAATCATTTGTAACGCCTAGGTTTAATCTCAAAGCTCGACATATGGGTTCCTCATGTTCTTTCGGAAAGAAATTTGTGCAACAAGGTGATGCTATCTGTTTGGTGGGATTTCAAAGGAATCGTTTTTTTTGAGCTTCTACCGGACAACACAACGATCAATTCTGAAGTGTACTGTCATCAGCTGGACAAATTAAATGATTCACTTAAACAGAAAATGCCAGAATTGATCAATAGAAAAGGTGTAGTGTTCCACCAAGATAATGCGAGACCTTATACAAGTTTGGTAACTCGCCAAAAGCTTTTACAGCTTGGATGGGATATACTGCCACACCCACCATATTCTCTAGATCTGGCACCTTCTGATTATTATTTGTTCCGGTCTCTACAAAATTTTTTAGACGGTAAAACCTTTATTTCAAATGAGGAAGTCAAAAATCACCTGGATCAGTTTTTTGCCAGCAAAGAATAACAATTTTATGAGTGTGGAATCATGCTACTGCCAGAAAGATGGCAAAAGGTATTGGACCAGAATGGACAATATATAATTCAATAAAATATTTATTTACTATAAGAAAATTGTCTTTCATTTTCATAAAAAAAAACGAAATTACTTTCCGAATAATATTTAAAAAAATAAAATAAAAAATATTCTCATTAGAGTAAAAGTATTCATTGCGCGCAGGATAATGACGATGACAATGTTGATGATGGTGTCGATAATGATGATAATGCTGATGATGCCGATGATAATGCTGCTGATAATGAGGAGCAGGACAACGCAAATGTTGAGGATAGCCTTGATGACAACGGTGATGATGAGGAGAAGGAAATACGTGATGAGGAAGAAACAACTCAAAAGGCAATAGAAGAAGAAGAAAACAGATATGGTATTACGCACTTCTTGAAAATAAAGGTATTAATATTTTTACTTCTTATTTTAAATTTATTTGTTGCTCGAGATACTTAAACAGATATTTTTATCAGATATTTTGTACTCCTTTGTTCTGCCTGTATTGCCGGAATATTAAAATTTACAAAAAAAAAATCTTATCCTCCCACGCATGATCATGTAAACAGCTGTAGGTGAGTTATCTTGCCATGCAGTAATGTTACGACTAGTAGTATAAGTTTCTGACATAATGTATATAGCAATGTTATCAGATTAATAAGGTTTGTTTAACTTTTTTTTATAGTACAAACTGGTGGCGGTGATGGTAACCATCCTACATCGCGACATGCAAGGAAACGTGCACTTGGAAGAAGAATCCTTGCAAAATTTCGAGAACTCCATTGACGATGAATATCAGCAGCAGCAGCAGTAGCAGCAGCAGTAGCAGCAGCAACGGCAACAGGCTCATCATCATCATCATCAAGAGGAAAATGATCATCACAGGCAGGATCGTCATCGTCAACAGGAGGTTAGAGATAACTTCGCTTTTATAGAATTAAGGGCGGAAAACTCGCATAAGTTTAGGAATTTTGTGATACTAAGGAGGGAGGCAACTTTCACGATACGTCCGTCACCCGAAAGTACTAATATCGTTCGTTGGATAGAAAGTTGAAATTCGGGCGTATGCATTCGTGCAAACCGAGTGATTACGTAGGATTATCGTTCGAGTCGGCGGATCTAGCGCATGGTCTGGTAGATCTATCGCTTCGTCCAGCATGCGACTTAACTCACGAGGACATATGGCAACTCGTGAATTCGCTGGCGCAAAGTGCTGGGTAATTTGATATCGCAGAACATTTTATTGTGTGCGTTTTCAAAGTCTCAGTACCTGCCAGTCGCAAACGTCAATTTAATCGATTAACTTACAAAGATGTAGTCAAATGCTCGATTTTGCAAATAAACAAGATAATTTTTATTTTCCCCGTTCACTCGTAGTGGCATGCGTACATCAAGAGCATGGACAATTGCGTACAAGAGAACTGCAAGGAAGATGGGAATCTGTGAGATACCAGCGTTCTTCGTTACAGCGTAAGCTGGCCAAAGAACGAAATTCGCTGATATCACCATTCGAGGAAGGTTATGAAATTCGCAAAATCAAGCAATTCCAACGGATTCTCGCTTCCAAAAATATTGCAATTATGATATATAATTTCAATCAGTACTTTCAATCAAGGCGAGAATTTGATGTATAACAGTTGCGCGTTACTTTCCTCCCTAGGTCGCGAACTCTCGTATCGTTTAAATATAATGTCTTATGAAAGTTCGAAACATTATAATCTTATATTAAATTTAAAAGCCGCCGCCGATTCTCACGGAGGATATTGTGCAGCGTGCAACGTGGGCTTTCGTAACGACAGAGGTCATCGGCACAAAAAAATGCCCACGCTGCTATGCCACCCCGTCTTGCAAGCGCCTCGACATTGAGTTGATTAAAGTGCGATTCGTGCGTTTGCGTCTTCTTCTTTGGTGTCCGTGTTTTGAACGTCATTGAGCGCAGGGATCATATAATTAATCCCTCGCAAGCGTTTGCGAATCCATTAAAATTTGCAACGGTTGCGAATGATTGGTTAATTCAAAATCGCGACACGATTGCGATGTAGTTTATTGCAAAACTTGTCATTCGTTACAGTCTTCAAATCATTTGTGTTACATGCGACCTCTTTATAGTAAAGCCTCAATAGAAAACACTAGAGAGGGTACAAATACTATAGCATTGTGAAAAGAAAATCCGCAAACAAATTCGAATGACACGTCGAAAACACGAACGAGCGTGTTAAAAGAGATTGCGTCGCATTCATTATATGATTTCGAAACGCGAGAAGACGAGACACTCAAAGAAACGGAGAACGTAAGAATCGTTCCAACTCTGCGTCGCGCAACAAATTTGCGAAGCGTGCGCGGGAACAGACATAGAGGCATTGCGCTATGTCATTGCGATGTCGTTGGTGTGGAGTGCGCGAATTTATATTTAGTAGAGATCTTATAAAAAAATTGATTTCGCGACGCGAACATCTAAATATTTTTAAAATATCATCTGTATCGCGCATAATGCTAAAGCATTTGACGTTCAGTTTATTTTAAAGTACCTCAAGTTGAAAAGTCAGGAATAACGGAAGAATCTCGGGTGATTTTGAACGGGACGAAAATGATCGTTATGACGATTAGTCGTATAAAATTTATTGATAATTCAAATTATATACCTATGCTTTTATCCGAGTTACTCAAGGCTTTCGGACTGTGAGATACAATACTTAGGGTAAAGATTTTTTCCTCATTTGTTTAATACGCTGCAAAATCAAAATTATACTGGATCATACCTAACGCTCAATATTATTCGCCCGAACAAATGAAACCCGAGGAACACGAACGTTTTATAGTTTGGCACGAGGAAATGTCGCGTTCAAATTTCGATTTTGATTTTAAACAAGAAATAGTAAAATATTGTCGGAATGACGTAGATATCCTTTGATGTGCGTGCACGGCGTTCAGAAAAATCTTTTTAGAACGTGAAGACGTGTGTCCGTTAGAATGCACCGTAGAATGCACGACTATCGCTTCCACGTGTATGAAAGTTTTTCGCAAAAACTTTTCACGCGAGAAAGAAATAGGAATCATTTTACCGGGCGGATATAGATATAAAAACAATCATTCGCACAAAACACTACAGTGATTAGTGTGAATCGAACGTGAGCTCAGACAACTTTTAATCTATGCAGGACGAGACCGCGAGTATCGAATTGCCGGTACGTCCGTCGACGGATATTACGAAGTCGAATCAGCGAATGAGACGTTACGTTGTGTACGTGTTACAATTTCACGGTTGTTTTTGGCACGGTTGTGCTGTTACCAAATCAATCGTGAAAGAAAACTTACGTTCGGGGCGTCACGCGAAAATACAATCGACGCTCGATACGAACGAACTCTCGCGGTCGTCTTCGATAACGTGAATATAGGGTGATGGAGAAATGGGAGTGTGAATTTGCACGAGAAAAGCGCGAGAATCGCGAGATGCACGATTTTCTCGAAAACCATCCAATGCTAATCAACTCTCGCGAGGCATTCTTTGATGGTCGTACGGAAAATATCATAACCCGATACAAAGTTACGGGTACGGAGAAAATACGTTACGTGGATATGTGTTCTCTGTATACATATGTATTGAAAACGGGTACTTTTCCATTAGGCCAACCTACGATTTATATCGGAGAACAATGTTCGGAGTTAATTGGCGTAGCTCCGAATTTTAATTTTTATTTTGTCGAGGGTATCATTCGGTGCACAGTATTTCCTCCAAGCGATCTCTTTCACCCTGTACTTCCGTACTGTGTACAAGGCAAATTGTTGTTTGGGCTGTGCCGTAGTTGCTGCGAAACGTTCTCGCAGGCTGAGTGCATTCACAATTTTCCCGCCAATCGTAAATTCGTAGGTGCGTGGGTATCCTGCGAATTGTGGAAAGCTCTCAAGAAAGATTATGTGAGCGAAATATGATTGCAATTTAGAGTCACACGGTTCGAGCCTTGTATGAGGTAAGGTGGTTTATTTGCCAAATATTAGGTGTCGTAAAAAGAAATCTATTATTTCTCCGTTAGAAAGATAAGATTTCGTACTAAAAAAACTTCTCAGACAGTTTTGTGATTGCTTGAGTCAGTATTGTTTGAGCGCGTGTCAAAGATGGACACCAACAAAGAGAAAATACGCCATATTTTACAGTTTTTCTTCGATAAAGGCGAAAACGCAAGCCAGGCGGCTGAAAATGTGAATAGTGTTTATGGTCCTGATACTGTAACAGTCAATATCGCGCAATTTTGGTTTCGTCGATTCCGTTCCGGTAATTTTGATGTCAAAGATGCACCACGCTCTGGAAGGCCAATTGTCGAAAATGTCGATAAAATAATGGAAATCGTCGAGTCCGACCGTCATGTAAGCACTGTTTCGATTGCCCAGGAGCTAAACATTGCACAAAAAACCGTTTGGAACCATTTAAATAAGGCTGGATACAAAAAGAAGCTCGATGTATGGGTGCCACACGAGTTAACGCAAAAAAACCTCATGGACCGAATTTCCATCTGCGAATCGCTGCTGAATCGCAACAAAATCGACCCATTTCTGAAGCGAATGGTTACTGGTGATGAAAAGTGGGTCACTTACGACAACGTCAAGCGAAAACGGTCGTGGTCGAATCGCGATGAGCCGGCGCAAACGGTGGCCAAGCCAGGATTGACGATCAGGAAGGTTTTGCTGTGTGTTTGGTGGGATTGGCAGGGAATCATCTACTATTATGAGCTGCTCCCCTACCAAACTCTTAATTCGGACCTGTACTGTCAACAATTGGACCGTCTGAAAGAAGCAATCGCCCAGAAGCGGCCAGCTTTGGCCAATAGGAGAGGAATTGTGTTCCATCAAGACAACGCCAGGCCACACACATCGATAGTGACTCGCCAGAAGCTCCGGGAGCTTGGTTGGGAGGTTCTTATGCATCCACCTTATAGTCCGGACCTGGCACCAAGTGATTACCACCTGTTCCTGTCTATGGCGAATGATTTTGCTGGTGAAAAATTCGCCTCAAGAGAAGCTTGTGAAAATCGACTGTCCCAGTTTTTTGCCAATAGGGACGAGGGTTTCTATGAGAGAGGCATAATGAAATTACCTTCAAAATGGCAACAAGTTATCGAACAAAACGGTGCATATTTGACCTAAATCGGATCATTCTAACTATGCTAAATAAAGCCTCTAATTTAATGCAAAAATAATAGATTTCTTTTTACTACAGCTTATATATCAATAGTTTTTTTAAATTAAAACAGGTAATTAGCGGATGGTCGAGCGAATGCCTGGATGACAAGAGTAAGGAACTTTCGGGAATACGAAGAAACCGAGGGTATTGTTCTTGATAGAAATAATATCGTTCGAAGTCCAGATTTACGTTCGATCGCGAAGCTCTGCTTGAATTCTTTCTGGGGTAAATTCGGCCAACAAACCAATTTGCCTAATACAGAGATCATAAAAAAATACAAATATTTAGCAACGTTGCTCACGAGTTCAGAGCACGAAATATCCAATATATTACCTGTCAATGACAAGGTAATATATGTTTCGTGACGACTATGTGAAGAGACGGTCGTGCCTTCTCTGCAAACCAACTCTGTAATCGCGACATGGACGACACACACACAAGCGCGACTGATATTATACGAATATTTAGAGAAATTAGGTAGTCGCGTTTTATATTGTGATACAAACTCGTGTATTTACGTAAATAGAAGCAAACCGAGCAGCGTATGGGGAATTTTCTGGGCGATATGACGGACGAACTCGAGATCTACGGACGGAAGCCTGAAATTCTATGCGTACGTCATTCATATACCGGAAGGTCGCTGACACGAGATCTGTAAAGTTAAAGGAATAACATTAAATTATAAGAACTCTTGAATTATAAATTCTAATAGTATTAGGAAATTAATAATGGATAATGAGAGAGAAAGGCGCGATGAAGAAGAAGAAGAAAAAAAGGAAGGATAAATTTATACAATCCTCGCACGGCGTTTTACGAAATCGTAATGCGAAACGAAACAAAGACGTGCGCACTGATATTGGTAAAATGCAAATTTATTAATAATCGCTATTCCCTTCCGTATGATTTCAGAAGAGAATAACGACTTCTTCTTTTTCTTTCTTTCACTTATATTTTAAGTTCGCGAATTTTCTGCCTATTTGCATAGTATTTAAGTATTATGTAAGAAAAAACTTATAAATTTAAGTTTTTTGTAAATAATAAAATATAAGTATCTCTCTTTTGCAGAAAAATTTTTATTAAAATTTTATTGAATAATTTAATGTAAAAAAATATAAAAATATAAAAATGTAAATATTTAATTATAATATAAACATATAAATATTGTTTTTGAATAATTCAATTTTATACAAGTTAGCAAAAATATAATCAACATAAAAAAATGCGGCACGCATAAAAAAATTAAAATTAAATATGTTTCCTTTTCTCCTTTCCTCTTTTTTAAGAAAAATATTGAAAAAAAAATATTTTGTTCTTGAAGATAACAAGAAGAGGTGATTTATAATATTACATAATTCTAACTAACCTATCCGATTTCTACAAAAGCTTTCCCTCGCTGCGACATCGCGGTAATGGCGTCAGTAAGCATATCGAAGACGATGCCACGCGCTCACTTAACGAAAAAAATATATACTGATCGCAAGCCTCGCAATGGTACGCTGGCGCGAGCGCTCACCCGCCGCGTAGAGGGAGCCGTAGCGTTGATCAGCTTATAACCTCCGCCTTCCTAAAATTATTTTTTTTCGTGTATTCTAGAAATCAAGTGACGTTTTTTCTTTGTGCTTTTGAAGTTGTGCATGGAGATCGATCGTTTATTTCGTAAAATGGACCTGCGACCTTGGATGTTGGAAACATTCTTGGACGTCAATCATATGCGAACCGACCGATTACGGAAAAACGATCTTTGTGAAGGCTTTTTTCCGGCATTTATCTCTCATGTCCGACGTGCGTTTCGAGAGAATTTTGTTTTATTACGCGGAATGGCAAGAAACCTATCGTCAATTACAATACGATACACGTGCAAAAGAATTCGAAGAACAGCGTTGGGGATGCAGCAATACTAAAACGGCGAAGAAGAATATAATTGAATTTCGCGAGGGATTACCCCGTCCGGAAAATTATTCGAACGATCCGCTTTCTCCGAAATTAATGATAATCGACGATCTTATGAGAAAATCATCGTCGTGCGACGCGATCATGGATCTTTTTACCAAAGGCAGTCATTACAAGAATCTTAATGTTATTCTTATCTCGCAGAATCTATTCCATCAGGGGCGTGGGTAGCGTGATATATCACTTAACGTGAATTACATCGTCGTTTTTTAAAATTCACGTGATCGCGCTCTAATTCGTCATTTAGCGCGTCAAGTCTAGCCCGACGATTTGAAATTTCTAGAAGAGGCATTCTACGACGCCATATCGAGTCTCACGGATATTTGTTGTTCGATCTGAAACAATCAACCCTGGACGAGTATCGATTTCGAACGTGTATTTTTCCCAAGGATACGATTCATTATGTCTGCGTGCCACATAGATCATTTTCCACCGGATTCGTGTAAAAGTTGAGTACGGGTAATTGCGCGTGTCAGTTGTAGATTTTTCTTGGGATGAAGATGGGTGACAAGAAATTGCACAGAGCGACGAAAATCGCCACACATTCGATCGGTAAAAAAAATTGTTTTTCTGCTTGTTTCCTCGCGACGCTCTATTATTTAAACAAAAATCAACGTACAATCTTCTTGCGCAACGCTGATGAAAAACTAATTCGTTATATCTGTGAATGTGTTTTAAATACACTCAAAAGTAACGTCTCGCTCGAACGGAGTGAAAAAAAACCAGTTAACCAAATACAAAAAGGCTCTGCATCGCGTCGTTGCAATTGTAATTGAAAAGATAAAAGTAATTGAAAGGATAAAAGAAAGCTGTTGGTGCAGCGAGGCGGATTTT
>NW_017304642.1:285647-300384 GCF_001594115.1 Trachymyrmex septentrionalis
AACGTGGTAATTGAAAGGATAAAAGAAAGCTGTTGGTGCAGCGAGGCGGATTTTTACCTTATATTATCGGACCTATATTATCGACTTTATTATCACTAATTATCGAAGGAACGAAATAGTAGGGATAAAACGTTATGGAGAGGATTAAAAAAATGTTTGGTTTTAATTTTGACGGAAAAAATAAAACGTCTGGAGAAAATAAAACGTCAGAATCCGATATCATTCGTTGACGGAGAGTCAAAAGAAATAACAGTACCGTAAAATTCGGATAATAGCTCGAGCACTAATAATACAAAAAATCGCCTCAAATCCCGGGAACTTATCTAACATAACTCGATGTGGAGATGAGTTGAATTCTTAATTCCAGCTGGTCTCATGACGAAAGCGAGAGCATGGAAAATGTACAGAGAGGCATTTTGGTGATACCTACGATTTATCCAAGAAACGCGAAGACAAAAAGACGTACGTAACGAAAACGAAAATGTAGAAGACAACGCTACACGAGATGCTTCCGTTGATAACGAGACAACGAATAATGGTCACGATCTCACGCAAATGTCCGATATACCACCACCATCACATTCCATTAGTAACACAGATATTATTGCAAAAAAATTCAAAATTTCGAGCGAGCATAATCATACGATGAAAAGCATCGAGGAAATACTGGAAAGCGTACCGAAGTCTTATCGTAAGCATGCACACTTACTAATGAAGCATTTGCTTCGGAAAGCTGTGCCCGATAGAATTAGTTGGGACGAGCATGGAATTGTGACTATAAATGGTAACGTGAAAGATTCGAATATCACTGACTTAATAAACGATGCAATGCTCGAGAGAAAAACTGCGAAAGCAGTGAGTAGAAATCAGTTTGCACGATTATTCCGTGTGTTGAACATACTTTCTGCACTAGTGAGAAACAAAAGATTATTGTCCACACGTTATTGTAAACAGTGTAAAACTTCGACGTCGCGCGAGTTCCATGCCTTTTATATTAAAAGCGCGAGTTCCACGTCGATTGTATCAAAAGCACGAGGAAAACGTAAAAATTACAAGACATAGACGAACAAGAAATAGAAGAGGAAAGTTTGTTGATTCTTTTCCGTACACGAAAAACTGATACCCCCGTTGCAAACGGGAAAAAATCGGTTACTCGGTTGGAAAAAACTGAGATAACGATGGCATTTGAAAAACTATATTACGATCCGTCGCATTATGCGGGTTATTTGGCGGTAGATAATCTAACTCGCGCCGTTAAACTTAATTTCTCACGGGGAGAAGTTATACGTTGGCTCAAATCGCAAGACGCGTACATGTTGCACCGACTATTGCGCAGAAAATTTCCGCGATTGCATTATAACATAACATTGACAATGTGTGGGAGGCGGATTTGATCGAAATCTAAAAAGTTACAATGACGGTTATTCCTATCTGTTAGTGATTGTCGATGTACTAATAAATATGTCTCGGTAGAACCGCTACATGACAAAACGAGCAACAGCGTGATAAAAGCTTTTCAATACATACTAGCGAAAAGCGAAGGATGAGTACATGTATATTTACAAATGGATAAGAGTAAAGAATTTGTCGCATATTTAATGCAGAAATTTCTTAAAAAAAACGGCATTCGTTTTCGAGTAATCCGGACATAAAAGCCACCATCGACGAGCGCTTCAACATAACACTGAAGGAGCGAATGTGGCGTTACCTCACGCATAAAAATACGCGACGCTACATCGATGTTCTACAGGACATTGTACATGCTTATAATCACACGCGTCACTCGCGAAAATATATCACGCCGTTGGAAAAAAGAAATATTAAAGAAATTGGCGCGAAAAATTAAATATCGCGTCGGAGATCTCGTTCGTAACAGTAAGGCGAAAATTGCCTTCGAGAAAGGTTACGAGGCTAAGTGGAGCAAGAAAATATTTCAAATTCATCGTGTACTCGATTGGTAAAACCCTCACGTGTACGAACTGCGGTTTAGTAGACGAAATCATAGACGGTATTTTTATGAGCAAAACTTAGAGAAAAAACAGTTTATCATCGATCGCGTGATAAAGAGTAGGGGGCGAGGAGCTAATAAGCAAGTGCTAGTTAACTGGCATGGTTATCCCAGTAAGTTTGATACTTGGATTCCGGCATCGAGTTTAATTTTTCTTCGCGATGGAGGAGGAACAATTTCTTTTGATACTTGCATAACAGCAGTATGCGTCCGGCATTTTCCGGATAATGCAACATCGTCCTTCATCACCTCACTCTATAGTGTTGCACGGACAATGGGAGGTTGCGACAAGTGAAATTCAATTTCCTTGTATCTTTTTATACGTACGTTATAACGAAAATATGATCAGATTTGTCGATGTTAAACCTGATGAGGAGACGAATGGCCCGTTTACGGTAAAAGAAGTTACATTTTCAAATGGAATTTACAACAATATCTAAGAACTTATTGAGACGATTAATATTGCGTGTAAAGATGCCAAATCGCATTTTTATTTCAAACAGCAAAGAGCGTCTGGCGACAAAGTCTACATAAGTATTAACTGCGATGAAAAATACAAAATGCTACATCATATAAACTTTTCCGATAATCTTCTATAAATGCTAGGTTTCTCAGCAGCAAACACTAATTTTCCAGTGAACACTAATTTTATTCTAAGCTCGCGATACGTAAACCTAATTCCAATGAGACAAAAGAGAAAATTTTTCTTACTTACGGATTTAATAAGAAGACGGGGCAGCGATATACAGTCAATTATTGGAGTAGCGAACCCTATGGCGTACTATCCCCGATAAAATGTTTATATATTGTGATATTTGTGCGCCTTATATAACAGGTGATGTGCGACTCCTCTTCTCAAATTAGTACCGATCGAGATACGCAGTCATAATTACGCATTTGGTGCAAATTTGGTGAAGCATTTCTCATTTCCAAATTATATCCCATTGCGACAAACAAATTTTGGATTGAAATAGATATAAGAGATCATTTTGGAAATAAAATTCCAATCAAATTCGGTACGCTGACTGTGACGCTACACTTTAAATGTAAGCAATAACTTTCTTTCGTGTATGTAAAAGCGTGTCGGTAGTGGCAGTCTACAGTTAAAAACGCGCGATGGAATATAAGAAGTATTTTGATGCGCGAGACACTGGTAACAGAGGTGGAATTTTGCGTATTTTCGTCGGTTCACTCTACCAATGCGGACATGGAATCGAAAACTTTCTCAGCGGGTTATTTAAAAATACTACTTATCTAAAGGTATACATGCTGCCAGAGAAAAAGCTTTACGCGCGGGAATTAACGTGATAGAAGACAAATAAATAATAAAGCAAAGTAAGAGTCAACACATTTCTTTAAAAAAGTCGAAAAATTAAAAGAATAAAATACAAATACAGAAAAGTAAAATAAAAAAAAATATATAATAAAAAATAATAAAAATAAAAATAAAATACAAAATAATTAACAACTCAGTCACAAGTTTCGGCTACCGGATTGAGCCCTCTTCAGACGTTAAAACTTATCAGAAAAAACGGTACAAAATAATTATTGCAAATGTTCGCAAATTTGTAATATCCGCAGTTCAGGTGAGTCTCGATGTAGAACTCGACATTATTCACGTACGATTGTTCAGTCAAAAATGTATCAAATCTCTTGAAAAAGTTCTAGTTGATAAAAATAGAAAAAAGACCTTTTTTTTTTTATGAAAAAGTAAACGCAAATAAATTAACAGTCGGAATCCCGATAAGAAATAAAAAACTCACCAAAAAACATATATAAATTATTCAAACAAGTGTGTCCATATAAGTATAACGAATAATCATTAAAATATAGTACATGAAGAAATGTGGAACGTAGACGTGAAAAACGGACATTGTGTATCGATTATTGTGCACGCTCGCTGATACGAATCACCACGGACTGAGAACAGAGACGGACCGTCAATATCAAAAAAGTCAAACTTTATTTACGATGGGTAAATATGCCTTATAAAGATCTTCAGTCTCCGTTTGTAAATTCAAACTGTTTTTCTGCTTCTTGATGTTGAGCATCTCGGAAATTAAACGTTTCCTATAACAAGGAAACTCTTCGTCTAAAATTTTAACCTTATTCCATTGGAGATCGTGATCAAACTGTAGTCTATGCTCCGTGATGACAGAACGGACACAAGTTATGTCTAATATGATTACGATGTTCTGTAATTCTGGTTTTCAATTGTCTGCCCGTCTATCCAACATATGATACATCACAATTGTTATACGATATTTTATAGATTACATTACTTTTCGATTTATGGAGACAAATAACCTTTTTTTATACAATATATTTACCCATTTTATTCGGACTATGGAAAGATACCCTGATGTTTTTATTAAATAGCCTGAATTTTTCCGAGAAGAGAAATATGTATATGATTGGTACCGTAAGCCAAGAAGCAGTTTCGTTCGCACAGACATTGTCAGTCAAATCATTATGTGCAATATGTCTATTTTTAATTAAATTTTTAATACGTTGATTAACTGTGTCAAAAATAAAATTCAATGGATAGTCATTATCTAGTAAAATATTAATAATATAAGTCAGATTTTTAGTATAAAACATAAAGTCAGATAGTAAAAAAGCTCTGCCAATTAACGAAAAAATTGTACCTTTTTTCTGTGCAATGATTAGAGTAAAAATTTAAAAACTTTCCTGAAAACGTCGGCTTATGGTACCAATCAAAAATGAAACAGTTACTGTTGATGGATACGGTGATATCAAGGAAATTTATTTTATCTCCTTCTACGAGTATTTCAGTAGTAAATTGGAGACGCGGATGAAATGAATTGAATTGTTCTAATAAAATATCAATTTTTGAGAGGGAAATCGTGATACAAATATCATCAACATATCTGTAATAAAACAAAATATCCAAATTCAACGACACCGTCTCTAATCTCTTCATTACTAAGTCCGCTATTACAGGTGATAAAGGCGAGCTCATGGGAGTGCCGAAGCTTTGCTTATAAATTTGTTTATTAAAAGAAAAAAAGGTTGAATCTAAGACAAACCATATCGCTCCCAAAAACTTACCCCTAGGCAGAGAGCCATCCTTAGAAATAAAACTCCACTGTTCGTTCACGCAATCGACCGCCACCTCCATTGGAACATTCGTGAAAAGTGAAGTTACACCCAAAGAAATTAATTTATGTGCATTTGTAGTGTGCAAACTTTTTAATTTTTCGACTAATTCGTAGCTATTTTTAATGTAACTATCCGCTTAGGGGTAGTCTTAAATAGTCTATTATGTAAAAATGTAGCCAATGAATATAGCGGACTGCCTATCGATACAATGATTCTGAGAGGACAACCAGGCTTGTGAATATTCGGTAACCCATAGACTCTCGGAAGTGACCCATCATTACGATATAACTTTTTATAATTAGAATCCTTGATATAACCTTTAGTTCTCCATCTAGTGAGCATAGACCTTAAAGCTGTCGTAAGTTTCTTTATAGGATCTTTCTTAATCAGAACATACGTGTCTCAGTTAATAATGTGGTCATTTTGTTCATGTATGCGTCCCTGTCCATAGCAACCGTTGCCTTTGTCAGCATGCGTGAAAACATTTGCGAACACTTGCGATAATTATTATACTACACTTTTTTCCGATATGTTTTAACGTCTGAAGAGGGCTCAATCCGGTATCCGAAACTTCTAAGTTGTTAATTATTTTGTATTTTATTTTTATTTTTATTTTTATTATTTTTTATTATATATTTTTCTCTTATTTTACTTTTCTGTATTTGTATTTTATTCTTTTAATTATACGACTTTTTTAAAGAAATGTGTTGACTCTTACTTTGCCCTTTACTTATTGTTATTTATTTTATATAGGAAGAATACTTCAATTTTGTTAATTATGATAGAAGACGTTGAAAATAATAAGCTATTAAAGGAAGCGGTCAAAAGTTGGCTCGCGGAGTCGAGGCGTAATTTGAAGAGAAAAGTCAAGGAAAAAATAAGTTCCCTGATGAAGGGGTCAGGATATAAAATATTCGCGAAATCCACGACGCTTCAGTTTCCACTCGGTGGTCGAGATAGACGTATCGTGCATCGTAAACGACGAAGGATCAAAAAGAAATTATAGAGAAGTATCACAGGGAAGAAGAGCAAAAAAGTGACAAAGAGGAAAAAGAAAATTCGTGCTACAAAAAGAAAAACCAAAAAACCATCCGCTAGGAAACATTGTGTCAAAAAACGTGACGTATCCGACAAATTCTTTTAATTAAGATAGGAATTCGTAGCTGGAGAAAAAGCATGTCCTTTCTTCATATCCACTCAAGCAAGTGTATAAAGAGCGAACTCGATCTCTTCTCTCTGCCTCCTACGCAAATCAGCATTGAGAATTTGCAATGGATTTATTACAAACTCGTAACTTCGCTCGGACGATTCGCCCATAGAATTCGTCATACCCGGATATGGAGAAGACTAACTGAACCTCACTCACAACATGTTGAGCCTTCGCATAGAAAGTGAATGCGGGGAGAATATATCGATCGCATCCCCCGCACGGCGGGGCAAAAGTAGAACCCAGTAAATCATTTACTGCATTCCATGTTCATCCAAATTGACGTATATTTCAATAAAATGCTCGTATCGCCATCAAATGCTTACGCGTACCGCTCATACATCGAGGCGTTATTAAATTATGCTTCACCCGCAAAAATCTCCCATCTTACCTTTTACTTAAGGGACGCAGATATCTCTGATTACATGGACGACACGTTCGATTCGTCAACAATACAGCTCCAAATACAGCGCTCGAGAGACGCGCGCAATAAATTCAAGGAAATCACGTGCTAGATCTCATTGGTCATCTTCACTGCGACGTTTTTAATCAAGATAAATTTTTAATTAACGAAGTGGAGGTTATATATATACGAGGTCTGTTCAAAAAGTATCGCGAATTTTGTGTTTTTTCAAAAATTATTTATTTATTCCTGAATATCTATTTTGTCCCCTTCAAAGTAATCCCCATCAGATATGATACACTTGTGCCAACGTTTTTTCCAATCCTCGAAGCACTTCAAAAAATTATTTTGTGATCTTGTTCAGCTCCTACTTCGATGCCGTCTTTATCTCCTCAATCGTAGCGTAGCGTCGTCCTTTCATGGGCCTCTTCAGTTTCGGGAACAAGAAAAAGTCACAGGGGGCCAGATCTGGGGAATACCGTGGCTGCGGCATCATTAGTGTGTTGTTTTTGGTAAAAAATTCGCGCACAAGCAACGATGTGTGAGCAGGGGCGTTATCATGATGCAAAAGCCAATTTTTGTTCTTCCACAAATCCGGGCATTTCTGAAAATTTTGTACCACCGATAAACGTTGCTTCGGTCCAAGGTAGCTTCACCATATGCCACAGTCAACATTCGGAATGCGTCCGCGCACTTAATTTTGTTTTTCACACAAAATTTGATACAGATTCTTTGATCCATTTTTTGGAATAGGCAAAAATCGAAGACGAGCCAAAACACGTGCAAGCAAAGCAGCTGTTAAAAATTAATTGAACATTCAAAATGGCTGAACTTGTCGGCATAAGTGAGAGACATGAGTACCAACATAACGCCACAAAAAAATCGAAAATCGAATGTACGTAACCCGCGGAAATTCAAAATTCGCGATACTTTTTGAACAGACCTCGTATATAGAATGAGACTCGTACGTCCGAAAGATACATTTTGTCTTATAAAGAGTAAAACGATATCAAAAATACGCATTCTTGACGCCAGTCTACTCATAAAAAGAGCAAAAATAAGCCCGGGTGTGCTACTCGCACATGCTAGAATGCTGAATAAAACTACCGCCAAGTATGTCCTTATGAGAGCCGAAATTAAAACATTCATGATACACGCTAGCGTCGTAGGGGAATCGATAGATAACGCAATACTCGAACAGCTACCGAAACGAATAATAGTCGGTTTTGTCGATAACAAAGCGTTTAATGGCGATAGAAAATTGAACCCGTTTAATTTCAATAAATTTCTTTTCGTTGTACGCTGATAGCATGCAAATTCCCAGTAGACCGATACAAAAATTTTTCGAAAAACGAGCCGCTCTACGTTAAAGCTTATCATTCATTATTCTCGGGAACCAGCATTTATTTTCTGCATGAGGATAATTCTATTTAAGTAGAGATGATTACGTCAGCGGTTACACTCTATTCGTTTTCGATCCATCTCCAGATCTATCCGCTAATTGTGCAGGACATTGGAATCTCATAAAACACGTAAACTTGCGATTAGAAGTGAGATTAGAAAAAGCTCTTTCTGTGACTATTAATTGTATCATCTACGTCGAGTTTGATAACGTTTTAGAAATTGACTCTTAGTGCCAAGTTATTGTCGACTTTTCCGGTTAGCTCTATAGTTTCCGCGAGAAAATTATTTTCCCCCACTATACATTTTTTTCTCATCTAATTAGAGATGATGAAAAAGCTTTAGTCTTGTTTGCGACACTAACGCCAACGTTTCGTAAAAGGACGTAAAAAAAGTAACGAAACTTCGAATATCATAGATATAGTCATCGACATACAAATTTTTGCGATGTCGAAGAAAATTCTTTATTTCGAAAGAGTTCGCGATTCTAGCGATTAATGCGACGATCACCGGACATTGGATTATGACGTCACCCTGTCCATTTGACGATTTATCCGAAAGAGTAAGACGAGAAAACGACTGGCTTACACGAAATTATCACGGAATCGAATGGTTCGTCGGAGACGTTAATCCAAAAAATTTTACAATACATCTGCGTGACATTACACGACACACACGCTACATCTATACCAGAGGACAAAAGAAGGCATGTTATCTGAGTAATCTACTTTATAGAAACGTATGTAATCTGGAATTTCTCCGGATTTCAAAAATCTACCTAGATCTATTTAGATTTTGAAGGCCGTGAACAACGCGGCACGCATCACGGATTTTGAACCAGCGTCGAATCACCTTACGCAACGTTTATTGAAACGTAAATTGAAACGTTGGCTAACTACACGAAATAGCAGCAATTCAAGTTACGATAGTCTTCCCTCAGAAAAAATTGGAGTGAGAGCGAAAAAACAGACAGCGGGAATTTTTAACCCTTTCGCTACGAGCGTCGCCTATAGACGACATCCGCGCGATGACCTGTGTGTACGAGCGTCGCTTATAGACGACATCCGCGCGATGACCTGTGTGTACGAGCGTCGCCTATAGACGACGTCAGCGTGATATTACTTGACCATGAGCCCCGCGATGTTTTTATTTTTACGCATACTGCATGTCGATCACACTTGTCTCATTCTCTGATTTGTTCGCATTTGTTTGAAACAAGTGAAATATAAACATGCATTCTTCTGGAACAATCGGGCCAAGAATCACGCTCCAGTCTCCTTTAAGCTGTCAGTGGCTAATATTTAACCGTCTTGAATTAATCCGAGTAAAGGTATATTTTGAATGGGAAATATATATATTTGAAAATATATATATTCTGTACGTCGAAACAAGTTTCTTCTGTATTCTATTCGAGAGTGAAGTGTTTGTATTGTACAAAAATACAACGTAACAAGAAATCTTCCTTAAATCATTAGAAGAAATTGGATAGCAGCTGTTAAGTTTTCAAGGTTTGCAACATATATTTGAAAATTTTACTTGGGGCTTTGTTTAGTTTGTTTTATAAAATCTTTTTGTACCTCCCTTATTAGAATGTCACAGAGAAGCTCGAAAAGAATTCCATCCTCTAATGGCTTAACTGATTCAGACAGTGATTCAGATAATGAAAATCAAACTAATGTAATACGACACAGAAATAGAAGAGCTATATGTAATACTTCTGAATCAGAAGCTGAACAGATTGAAACCCATGATAATAACTCTGAAGTATGGACGTCAAAAACATTCGTCCCCAAAATATATAAGTTAGCGGTAGTGGACTCAGGAATTAAAAGAAATATTAATAGATCAGCAAAAATCTTAGACTTTTTCCAACTTTTAGTTTCTAAAGAGCTCGTAGAGTTGATTGCAAGGGAAACTAATCGATATTGGTCTCGAAAGAATAATAATAACGTAAATATGTCAGATGGAACAGGACTAGCCGAATTATATTGTTTTTTTGCTGTGTCATTATTGATGACACGCAACAAGAAGTTATCATTAGCAGAGTACTGGAGTAAAGATAAACTTCTACGTAGCGATATTTTTGGAGAATTAATGACGAGAGACCGTTATTTCAAATTACTGCAAATGCTACATTTCACCGATGATGTTGGTCGTACTAATGATCGTTTGTACAAAATACGAAACGTTGAAATATTACCAAAAGCATTTAATGAATCATTTCAGCCTTATCAACGGCTATGCATTGACGAAAGTCTGCTTTTGTATAAAGGGCGGCTTTCTTTTAAGCAATACATACCATCAAAGAGAAGCAGATTTGGTATAAAATCATTTATTTTGAGTGACTGTGAGACAGGGTTCGTGCAAGATTTAATAATTTATGCCGGATCATCTACCCTGGTGGATACTGAAAATCTAGATATTGGAAAATCTGGAGCAATAGTGGAAACCCTTATGAAGCCGCATCTAGGAAAGGGCCATACCCTTTATGTAGATAACTGGTATGCGAGTCCCGCTTTATTTAAGTTTTTACATAATAATGGCACAAACGCGTGCGGGACCGTAACAAAAAGGAAAAAAGGAATGCCCAAAATTGACAAACGATTAAAAAAGGGGGAGGTAGCATTTAGATCATCCAATAACTTATTAGTCTTAAAATGGATGGATAAGAAAGAAGTGTATATGCTTTCTACAATGCATACAGCAGAATTTACAACGATAATCAGGCACGGAGGAGAAAGAGTTATCCAGAAACCTGTATGCGTGTTAGACTACAACAATTCAATGGGTGCAGTGGATAAAGCTGATATGGTCATAAGCATTGTGAACTCGACACAGAAATCTTTGAAATGGTACCGGAAATTTTTCTTTCATTTGGTGGACATTTGCGTCTGGAACGCTTATTGTCTGTACAAGCATAAGATGAAACGACCGATATCTATGGCAAGATTTCAATTGCAATTAATTAGGGAAATACTGGGAAAGTACCATCAAAGTATAAGTCATCAACATCTAACGGGGAATAATCATCCACTGAGATTAACAGAACGACATTTTCCGTCGGTTTATAAATCGGTAGGAAAAAAACCAAGAAGAAGGTGTGTCGTTTGCCATGCGAACGACAAAAAACGCGAAACTGTGTATGAATGTAAAAACTGTAATGTGGGATTGTGTGTCGACCCTTGCTTCAAAATTTATCACTGTGAATTAAATTATTGAGAATTTTAATTTGTTATTAGAAAGTGTTTGTTGTTTGTTATTGTAAAGTGTAATTTTTAATTTTAAAATATATTTTTATTGATAATAATTGCAAAATCTCCAAATATGTTGTTGTATAACACTTAAAGAATCGTACGATCCGGCGATTAAAATATCGCTCTCTGATATCAATTAAGTCGTTTGGCGTACCGTTTACATTTACTATTCTTCAGAGGTGTTTATGCGTTACCAGCGAAATCACATTGTAATGAAAGCGCTCTGATAAATCTCGATGAGAAACTCAAAAAACTTAAAAAACTCGGGCACACACTGGGTGCAAAGTAATTTCGTTGATCGACACATCGTTGTTTAAATTCTCGCCTAAAAAAGGAAATAACGCTGTCTACTTCGATGGTTTTGGCAGTCTTAGACTCGAATGATATCTCGGATGTAGTGTGACATATAATCGTCGATTTTATCAAACGTTAGATCAGAACAATTGTGGTCAATTGTATCTAGGATTTTTCTGAGAGATTAGAGAAAGAAATTTTTCCAATAATATTATATATCATGGGTCTTACGAATTTTGAAACGTACAACGCGATACCAAATATTACTTCCAATAAAATAATAAATTCGATACTAACGATAAGACGATCACGATTTCCAAAGGATCGTACAAATTGAATGCTATAACTAAATATTTGAGAGCTGCTATTCTTCACGCATGACGAACGCTTGACAATCAAGAAAATAACGATAATAATAATGATGACGATGGCAACGATTACATATTTGATGACTACGATGATGATAATCATAAGGGTAAGATACTGACTCTTCGCGCCAACGAGAATACGAGAGCAAGTCAATAAGTTTTTAGAAAAACACAGTAAAACATTTTTTTGATCGATTCATTTTTATTTCTCAACATAGTTTCCTTTCAGCTCAATACACTTGATCTAACGATTCTCCAACCTTTTCAAGCTATCCGAATAATATGATTTGTCCGACCCTTCAAAATAAGCCTTTGTTTTGACAATGAGCTGTTCTCTGGTGGTGAACCTCTTTTCTCCGAACCATTTCTACAGATTTGGAAACAGGAAATAGTCGTAGGGGGCTAAATCTGATAAATATACTGGGGAAGCAATTCGTAGCGGAATTCGTTGAATTTGGCCATCGGTGCCGGACATGTGTGAACTCGTGCATTTTCTTGATGGAAGAACACTTTCCTCTTTGCCAAATGGGGACGTTTTTTTCTTTAAAATGTTGTTGAAATGAAAATAAGGCTGCGTAGTAATGGCCATTGATCGTTTGCTTCGACGGAAGGTAATCGATATGAATTATACCGTGTACATCCCAAAAAACTGTGGCCATCACTTTTCCGGCTGACTTCACGGTCTTTGCTTTCTTCGGACCTGGTTCATCCAGTTTATTGTTTCGACTGTTCTTTCGTCTCGGGTGTGAAGTAATGGATCCATATTTTGTCCATAGTAACGAATCGCAGAAATTCATTTGGATTACGTTGAAACATCTCCAAACATTGTTTTGAAATCGTCTCACGGTCTCACGCTTATGGTCCACAGTGAGCCAACACGGCACCCATCTTGCCGACAGTTTTTTCGTACCCAATTGTTCGTGCAAAATTGAAATCACTTTGTCATGTGATATGCCTGTGGTCTCAACAAGCTTGCGCACTTTTACTCGTCAATCAGTCAAAACAATATCGTGGACTTTAGCGATGATTTCTGGCATAGCAGCCTCAATTGGACGTCCCGGACGAGGTGCATTACATGTGGATGTACGACCACGTTTAAATTCATTCACCCAATTGTATACAGTCGCAAACGCTTGTGCACGAGGTGAATCGCTTGTGATACGTGAATCGAGGAAGTCGAGTGATTTTCAGAACGTTCAGCGTCACTTGTGCCCATATGGCCACTCCGAAAATTGTGAAACCACTTATAAACTGTTCTAATCGAAGCACAGTCACCATAATGTTTTCCAAGCTTCTCTTTAGTCTCTTGAGGCGTTTTGCCTTTCATAAAGTAATGTTTAATCAACACACGAAATTCTTTTTCGTCCATTTTTTGAAAATCACTCGACTTCCTCGATTCAAATGAATGCCAAACACAAACAAATAGACCGATCTGGCTGTAACTTGGTGTGTGTTCCTCCAAGAGATGCTACTAACTAAATCTAACCTTGATACGCGCCAGTAGTGTCATCTCTCTGACTTTGCACGGACTTTTCAAACGACCCTCGTACATCGAGGGAAAATTCTCAACGAAGAAGCAGGATAGAATCACCGAACAACATCCAAAACTATCGAATAATGGCGTCAAGTTCATGTTCAATGAGATTCAATGAGTTAGTGTGGAAATCAATTGATCTAGAAACGTTGGTATTATATCAGCACGATCAAAAATTTTGTATCATTAATCATTAGAAAGAGTACAACGTTAGAAAATGTAGGATGAAACAGCAAATTGAATTTATTTCTTGTACCGACATCTGAGAATTTCAACTTTTGCGTATCACGTAACGTACTCCTAGGATTTTTCGAAGAATACAAACGCATAGTGATAAACGTGCGACATAAATTTATCTTGATACGTGTGCGTAATGATAACAATTGCGTTGTAGCACACGAATCGACGGAACCTAAGATCACACTATAGAAGGTACAATGGAAAAGGCCACATGTAGTGTTAAATGATGTTAATAAATTATCGCTTTTGCGAACGTTGGAAGGTGGATATTCCATCATGGGTTTCCGATCCTAGGACCTGTACGAATTTCCTCTGCTTCAAAGCACAACAAAATATTCGTGGGCTGTTAAAACAACATCGCAATTAAAGAAATCGCGATATGTGCAATTCAAATAGGAAAAAGAAACGTAATATCGCAAAATGTTTCATAATTCAACGCGTGTAACCTCACTAATGTAAAACTTTTTTTAAATTCTGATTTTTATGACAATATTAAGTTAGATGATGAATGCAATAAATTTACTATATGTATTTTATGATATGTAAAATTTTAAAAGACATACTATGGTTACAGCAATCGCGACGTTCTGTTATCTGTCGCGGAATTTATTGTAAACGGTCCGTTCATAGTGATCAATTGTTCTCATCAAAATGAATCGATAAAGAGCATTACGGTAGATACTTCTATAGAATTCGCGCGCGCGCGCGCGCGCGCGAATGTAAGGAAAATATTCCACCGAACACCACGGCTTATTGTCTTATTATTCACGATAGGGTGATAAAATATAATCTGTTGACTAATGTTATTCGCAAAATTATATAACAATATATATATATATATATATATATATATATATATATATATATATTAACATATAAAATTAATCAATTAAATCGCAACGTCC
>NW_017304642.1:300484-306266 GCF_001594115.1 Trachymyrmex septentrionalis
CTTGTGATTTCATTTTCCCTTTTTCCTTTAATTAGATATATTAGTAACAGTATTGTCTCAGATATATATATATATTTTGACGTGACGTTTTCCGTCCGTCACAAGGGTCGCATGACCCGACTGAATAGTGCAGTCTGGCGTCCTGAGTCCTTCGTTTTTAGAGGGCGGACGCACCTGTGCATTTTTGTGGCGCCGTTTTTGTGTGTTTCACGTCTGTTGCGTTCTGTTTATGCGTCTCGCGTTGTTTTATTTTTCTCTTTTCGCGCATTATCGTACAGCAAGTTATAGGAACTGGCGACTCCCACGATCTGAGATTGACGCCGACTCACCGAACCGTGGAGGAAGAAAGAGGACGATCAGGACTGAAAGTCAGGGAGCAGCCGATAATGGATTAAGCGGGACGCACAACATCCTATCCCCCGGGTAGCACACAGATGATATCGCTTCACATTTCGCTCTTTATCCCAATGCGAGACGGACATATCTTATCACATCACATTTCCAGGCGCAAGGCGGAACAATGGTGAGAATCGCAGAAGAGGATGGCCACTCTGCGCCCCAGTGACGGCGAAAGCCCCATAAAGGCGTTTTCGAGGCGGCCAGAAGAGATCCTGCGACCTCTTGAAATTCGTGCGCCAGGACATGAGACGCAAGCATGACGCGACGCACGCGATTAGCGGAGCCGCGAGGCCACACGCCAATGAGGCGCGATAGGGCCCTCTCGCGGAGATAGCGAGCCCTGCGTGCCCTCGGAAGGATCAGCTCCCGTGCTGTGGCCAGCCTGGAGAGCGTGCGAAAGAAGGACAAATTTATCGGGAGTGCGGAGAAACCGACTGAGAGAGAAGCTGCCGAAACGAGGTCCTGCAGGAGGTTACGGTGAGGCGAGCGTCACATATTGAAAGGTCACCGATTTCCGAGTCCGGGAGGCGCAATATTATCGCTATTGGGCATCTCGTAGTGAACGCACGTGGCATTGCCGTGCGCTAGATTTCCGTGAGATTCGGGTCAGAATGTGTCGCCTCCTGAGACGGTTAATAAGAGTTTCGGGAGAATTCTTTTCTGCGTCCGCCTAAGCTACAGCCTCGTCACTTACCGTCAAGTCTTGTCGCGTGTCGAATTATTGTATCCTATTGTATCGAAATTTTGTACTCGTATATATCACGTTTTAAGGAAAAAGGAAAAAGGAAATAATGCGTAATCATATGCAAATATGAACAGATATATTGGTCCGTCAGTGAAACCATCGCCGTCAGTTAGCATATCTATTTTTGTTGAACAAGTGTTTATAAAAATGAGCGATCTGCGAAATTAATTGGAAATACAGTACGAGTACTCAGTGAAAGAACTAAATGTTTTTTTATATATATGTAGTTTTTGATATTACATTTTGTTTAATTCCTCCTTTTTTACTTTTTGCAAGTATCTCATGGTGGACGATGAACAAATAAGGTTATTCTCATTGAAGAACGAGCTCGGAGTCCAAATAATACTTGAGATAAATTCAATTAATATATACATTATTTTGTCCCATTCTTTATATGTATAAAAAAATTTGTTTTTTTCAGTCTGTATGGATTCGAGATATTCACATTCGTTGCGTTCAAAACTACAAACATCGCCGCTTCATCTATATGGAGCAGCGATGGAATCGTGAAAAGTTTTGTATATGGTTGATAGTGGCTCATATCTAGAACATCTATTTGGGATCAAATCCTACGAAGTTGATCCTCCGATCCCGGAGAATTGGGATCTGTAAGTATTATCCCAAACTGTGTACTTCTCTTCTATTATATTTTTTTACTAATACCTTATTCTTTTATTTTTTTATAGATAAATTATACAGGGACGCAGAGGTAATAGGAGGGAGAGAACGCGCAGTCAAAGGAGAGAGAAAGAAGGCGGTGATAAACGATGGAGGAAAGCCGCAAACGGAAACGCGCTGCGTAACTCGCAACATAGAGTGGAGGGGAACGCGTTGCGTAACTTGCAAAATGACAATCGGGTGTCCATGAATATCATTGTTTTATTCGTATGAATCTGTAAGTATTACTTCCATATTGTGTACTTTCTTTTTTATAATCTACTAATATAATACCTTATTCTTATTCTTTGTTACAGATAAATTACAGAGGGACGCAGGGGCAATGGGAGAGAACGCGCAGCGAAAGGGCGGTGCGTGTGCGTGTGCGTGTGTGCGCGCGCGCGCGTGAGAGAGAGAGAGAGAGATGCGTTAAAGTAGGATAAAATAATATAAGTTAGATAGTAAGATAGGTTAAGTTAGCATAAGAATGTATATAATTGTATAATTGTTATTGTATATATATTTGTAACTTTAAAGGGATGCAATATATATGTATATATCGATAAAGATTTAACATTAACATAACATTGACATTTAATATCAATCATAATACCAACATCAGTATCAACATTATTCTTCTATTTCTTTTTTCTTTTATTCTATTTCTTAAAAAATGTCTTTTAATAAAACATTTCATTTTTTAAGTATACTGTTACTTTCTTTTCATAATTTATTACTATTCTCCATTTCCTCTCTTCTTTATTAGATTAATTGGAACATTCCGTCCGTTTTTTTGCAAAAAGTATATATTTATTTAAGAAACAAAATGAAAAAGTACATTAATTAAAATATTATATTGTATAATATTACATTAATCAAAATAGTACATTGTTAGCGATGACTATTTCCCATCTTTCGGGCAGCAAGCAAATTCCGCGGCAAAAGAATGACTTATTTTTGGAGGCTATCCAGTCAGAGACCCATTTTTCGACGTCTTCATAAGAATTGAAGCCTTACTTAGCAAGTGCGTATGCCATCGATCGAAATAAATGGTAGTCGGAAGAGGCACAGTCTAGTGAATAAGCCGCATGGGATAGCATTTTCCAGCGAAGAGCTTCAAACGTTTCCTTGACAAGTTTTGTGACGTGAGGCCGAGCGTTGTCATAAAACAAAATCACTTATGCTATCTCGTTTCATATTCTGGTTGTTTTTCGTGCGATGCTCGGCTCAAACGGATAATTTGTTTTTGGTAGAGATCTCCTGTGACTTTGATCACATTTCAACAGCTCATGGTACACTACAATCTTCTAATCCCATCAAATAGAGCATTCTTTGCGTGGATATTTCACTTTGGCGTCGATGTTGAGGATTGTCCAGGGTCGTAAATGGTTTTTTGACGTTTGGGATTGTCAAAATAAATCCGTTTTTCATCCTCAGTGATGCAAAAACTCCTTTTTTATTGCCTAGCAAGCAGAATTTCGCTGATAGTTTTTTGCCTTTCAATTCTGTTGGCTTCAGTTCATATGTGACCCATTTTCCTTTCTTATAGACCTTTCCCAAAAGTTTCAAACGATCGGAGATAACAGATTGAGCACAATTTAATGTTTTTGCAAGTAGTTTTTGACATGAATCTTCATCCACCAATGCCTGCAATTCTTCTTCTTCGAATGCTCTTGGCCGTCCAGAACGTTATTTTCCAAATCAAAATCACCACTTTTAAAGCGTCGAAACCATTTTCTGCATGTTTTATCGGAAGAAGCGCTATCATTATAAATTTCTACAAGTATTCGATGAGCTTCAGCTGCAGTTTTCTTCCATATGAAGCAAAAGATTAACACTTCGCGCAAATGACGCTTATTTGGCTCAAATTTCAATATTTTTAATACAGTAAGAAGCAATAATATTGATGCGAACATAGTTTATGTACTGAATTTTATTGACATATGGTAAAAGTAAAAAATTCAACTTGGTTTAGAGATTAGAGTTATCAACTATTCTAGTTACAGCTATTTTCTTCTATTTTATTATTTTCTATATCAAGTTATTTCTTTCACATTAACGATAGCTTCTCTAGCCTATTTCTTTTGTTTTGTCTATCGAAACTTATTGCTATCAGGACTCTGATAGTACAATGACTGTAGATAAAATTTTATTTTGTGTTGAATTCATTACCTGAAACATTAAAACCGCTTCTATTTACTTCATTATTGGTTTCGATATGATATACTCGTATAGAGATCATAATAGGATAGCAAGGCGAGTTCTAATCTACTACGTGTTAGTGCGTATATGTATACGATGTGTGTGCGTGTGCGCGTGCATATGCATGTGCGTGTGCGTGTGCGTGCGCGCGCGCGCGCGCGTGTGTGTGTGTGAGGGTTAGGAAGGGGGAAATGCATCACAAACGCTGGGTCTGAGAGAGATAAGTGCGTCATCGGGGTTCATGGTAGAGGGGAAGGGTTTGTTCCTTCTCTCTCTCTTTTATCCGTTGCGTTCTAACTGTGGAGATACATTTATATACACACTCTTTCAGTTACACTTCATGCCGCATACTCATGCAAACATACATACTCCGCGACCAGATGGCGCGCTCTCGCAAACATTATATTTCTCACCTAGATACTCCTTCGAGAACCTTCCTCCTTCTTCGAAAACAAGATTCCTTCTAGAACCGTCCTCGTATCATCAATTTACAACCTCGCAATAAGATATTGTATTTTCTATATAATAAACGTTGTTAATTGTTAAATCGAATGCCATTACCTACATTCATTATATGTAGTCATCCGCTACATAACCTATTGTCCTCTCTCTCTCTCCTATCCAAATCCTATTCTACCTATAATATATATGGTCAAGCGCGCTTTCTTATTAACTAATTCAATACTACAATACTATAAAAATATGAAGAAGAAGTAGCGAAAATACTAGGGATAAAATAATTTTAGAAGAAAAGAGTATATTTTTCAACATCCATTTATTTATCATGTAATGCAGTATATACAATATAATTTAAACCATAGACTATTAGTTTACATTCTATAATAGAATTTTTATCATAAATTTTGTACAAAGTGTTTGCAGCGTCGCTTTTATTAGTTATACAATTTTGTCTTAAAAATGACACAAAATTTTCGAATTTCTTACTAACACCGTACGTATATTGACTCAGTTCATAGAATACATGTTCAACACATTGCTCAAGCTCAAATAAGAAGAGCATAGTTGTTGGTTTCATGCATATACATGTGCCATTTAATGTTAACTTCACGTTAACGTTCATCATGTATTTTAATAAGTTCCACATTTAGATCTTGAACTGGTGATGATGATGGGATTATTGATTGCATTAATCGTTCGATATCTACACGCTTCTCAATGAACGTCTTCCATGTAACATGAGATATGAACATACCTCGATTATCACCAATCACAATTTGCACATGAGATATAGATCCTACAATGATCCCAATGTCCAGGAATTTGTATGCTATCTATGTCAATGCATATTTCTTCATCAAAATACGAAGCATGCATCGAGGTATCGAAGATGCATTAGACGATGTTTGAGAAAATGCGCTGTGAAAAAAAAGAAAATATGTAAATAGATCTTACAGAAATACATAACACATAATACATATGTATAAGCAAATATCTTATAAAATTAAATAAACTTACTGTTGCACAAGATATGTGCTTCCAGAATGATGCAACTTTTCAGTGGAACAGTTAGCTGAAATCATCGCCAAGGAAACCACAGCGACTTAAGGCTCAATTAAAAAGAGCTGCATAAGACAGGATGCACTCCATGTGAAAAACAAGAGGAGATAATTCAAATAAGGCTATTTTGTTGAAATTCGGATTTCGCGTCAAACCGTGCGAAATTACGTGGTTGTCACGGGCCCACGCAATTTGCACGACATGGCTATCAGCTCTCGAAGAACCTCACGATCTGCGTATCCCACTTCCCCCTTTGGGCCT
>NW_017304642.1:306366-312726 GCF_001594115.1 Trachymyrmex septentrionalis
GGCTAATCAGGCGCCAAGATGTCTCGAAGAACCTCACGATCTGCGTATCCCACTTCCCCCTTTGGGCCTGCCGAAATCAGCGAGGAGCGAGGACTCAAGATCCCGGATAATATATTGATATTGTAATATATTAGTATTGTTGAAAAAGCGAGAGAACCAAGTTTACGAGCGTGTAGAGTTATATAGCGATATACGTGTATATAATTTAAACAGTCAATTATAAAGTTGGAAAGACAATAATGACGGGGAAGCGTTGAACATGCGTGGAGAAAGAATGCCGAAAACAAACGGGACCAGCGGATATCGAGAAATCAGAAGAGCCAAATTCGAGCAAAAAAAAGTGGTAATACTGGAATATATCAAAGATCCGAAGACTGGAAGCACACGAAATAGTTGTATCCTGAGACGATCTTTTCTGTTGGCAGAAGAAATATCTGATTCTGCACAAGCAGGATGTACTCACATGCCTAGAGGAATGTCTGGCTATAAGAAAGGCGAAAAAGACGTTGCTTGGTGCCTTGGAGTAACTGACGGAAGCGGTTTTTTCCTGGATCGGCTCTCTTCACGCACGCTTAGGAATGCATAACAGATACGTAGAACGAAATAATCATTGTATCCCGATACCATTGACTTGCGAGTCATCATGATTATTTGCGTATGTTAAAGTTTATTAGAAGAAATTATTATTAAATTATTACTTGGAGCAGAGAAGTCTCTATCCCAAACTTTTATCAAGATCGATGCAATTTACAGCTGCAACCGATTTTCGAGAAAATTCGACAATGATAAAATACATACTCTCTGTCCGCTGGTTCTTGTCGGTGCAACCGGCACAGGATGTAGCAACCGGCCGACGATCGAGAACGCTCGGCGGGACAGTGTACGCCCTGCCCGGAGATTCCCGTCGACGCAGCGGAATATAGGAAAGCTAGTCAGTTGGCTCGACAGAGAACGCTCGACAGTGGCAGAGCACACTTTATTACCTTTTCGCGTTACTGATACGATTTTTCTTATGAAGCGAAGTCGGATTCAGAGAGAATTGGATTGAAATAGACGGCAGAAGCGGAATAGACATTTTTTATGCAAAATCAGCTTTTATAAGTCGTAGTTATTCCCGCTTGATTTGTTCCCTCAGCGGTCGACAATTCCCGCTAATCGATACCATGAGCGGGGGAGGTATTGACCGGTGGTATTCGCGCCCTCATAGCTACAGCAGCTAAAGGTCACTGCAGCGTCTTCCGGTTGGTTATTCTGTCGGGAACGATGCGCATAAGAGGTGCATCGTTACAAATTTATTAACTTTATACTTGTATAAATTTCTTGGAGACGTAATACTTTAAACAACAGCTTATAAAATAAAATTTATGTCTTTAAGTTTGTTTTAATTTATGTGTACGTAGGTATATGTAAAAACGATATTTTTTTTCTCATAACTTTTCTTTACGGCATAATTTTATTCTTGAATTTATTGCTTGGATATACATCCAATCCAATTGATTTCTAAAGTGATGCTCATGTTTCCATTTTATATATCTTCAGTGTTCCACTATTGATCAATGCTAGACGGCCGAGCTGCCGATATCGCATGCGTATATGACGCTGCTAAAATATTCGAAATAATATCTTTAATCTTTTATAACATGGCTAAAAGGTAAGTTATTGAAGTATTATAAAAAAAATTTAATTGTATATTTGTAAGAATATATGAACAATACATTCATGACTTCTGATTGAAATTTCAAGGTTACGTTAATTTTTTTTTATAAAAAAATTTTCAAATATCGCCAAAAAAGCCGTATTTTAATCTCTTTATCAATCTCAATTATCTTGGAAATCTGACATACTAGAATTTTTGATGCAACATCGTTTTCAGCATTCAAAAATCTATAAGAGATACATAGTCTGGTCTAAAGAAATTACAAAAATAATTTTTGTAAATTAGTGTTATTTACAGTTGACAATCGTTTGACCACGTTGCAATTGATCACAAGCCACTCATAACGTTCATCCATTGGAAAAAATCCAGGCACCAATCGCTATAAGTGGCTGTGGTCAATCGTCATTGTGGTTAAATGTGACGCCTTTCCTGGTAACCATGCAGTATAGTGAAAACAGCCCCGATGACGTATGCCGTTAGAGTTACGATCCTAAACAACAGTTAAAAGGTTTTAATCATTGTTTAAAAAATAACATCTCATTTTTTATGTATAATATTAAGACTTACATATTATTGTACTATATCCTCTCCTACTTCGTGTGAAAACATTTCACGCGAAGCGAGGCCCGCACCACTTTCTCCCTGCCAAGAGCCATCCGACTTTCCACACGAAACATCTATCCTACCTTCCTTCTTATTGGAGAGCGTTCAATTTTTTATACGAAACAAAGTTTACCTTACCTCGCCTCCCCCTCTCCCTGCCTAAATGCATCTGACTTTCTAGGTGGGGACTGTAAGGGCGGATGCGAAGTCGAATGCCCCTAGGCAGAACAAAATGTGGGGTAAATCTCGCTTCGCGTGAAATACCTGCCTTATCCTGTTTTCCATTCATAAATGATGTTATGTAAATGATATAACAGAGCATATGTAAGATTTATAGTAAAATATATACCTTATATTCAAAAATTACATTTTATTTATAAAAATTGTTTTGTTTTAATAACATTTTAATAAACAACAAGCCACGGCTAAACCTATTGGATATCACTCAGGAATGACAACATAATCAAGATCAAGGTCATTGGGACTGGTTCCTCTGTACTGCATAATTGCTCCCTTCCTATATAACTATACTATTATTTTAAATATTTTTGAAAAAACGTTGTTTTACTTACGGCGGTGCGTCTGGTCTTTCTAAATCAACTTTTGTTTTGAACAATGCACCAAATCCAACCTATAAAAATCCAATAAAAAAATATATATATATATACATATATACAGGGAGGGGCATTTAAAACAGGTCACATGAATAACTCGCTTGTTTTTAACAATAGAAGAAAAAGTGTCAAACAAAAGTTGCTTGGCTCCGAGTGGTACATAATATAATGTCAATCATTGTTTTGTAGAAGGATAGGCAAAGATCAAATCTGTTTTTTTAAATAGAATTATATATTTTTTTATTTACATTCTGATAGAGCATTTTAAGACGAATACAATGATCTATAATTAAAGATCATTCAAGGTTACGCAAGGTAAGTTACGTAAAGGTCAATAATGGAAAATAATTGAATGTAATGGAAAATAAATTGTTTCAAGGCACTATTCGAATAATTTCGTGTCTTCTCTTCTTGTTTGTATACCGCTAATTGTTCAAGTATATCACTAAACATTGAAGGTATATAAATAAATATTAAAGGTTTAAACATAATAAGATTAGCTGTAAGTGAAAATAAATTGTTTGAAAGCGTTTTTCGAATATTCCACTAATTTACTTATTTGCGTATTTACCGTTATAATAAGTGTTCAAAATAATGATCCTGAACATCGACGCATTTTCTAAAACGTATCGACACAGATAACTGCACGACAAATTTCATTTGAATCAATCGCAACGCAAGCTCTTCTTATATGCTCCTTCATGTCTTCTCTTGTTATTGGCATTTCGCTGTACACTTATTGTTTTAACTTTCCCCACAAATAAAAATCCATAGGTGTTAAATCTGGGAAATGTGCGGCCTATCTGTTATTTCCTGACAGACCAATCCAACGATCTCCAAATTTTCTGTGTAGTAATTCAGTAATAATCTGCGCAGAATGAGCAGGACATCCATCTTGCTGGTATCATATTCATTGTCGTGCGTTTAGTGGAAGATCTTCTAATAATAGTGGCAATATTTCTGTTAAAATCTGCATACTTGCGACTATTTAATAGTCCATCGATAAAATGAGAACCAATTATTTTATCAGAATTAAGAATTTCGGCCAGACGTTTATAGACCAAGGTCTCTGCCTGTCTACTTCTCTCATCCAATGTGGGTTTTCTACTGATCAATAGTGCATGTTGAGAAGATTTACTTGTCCATTGTTTGTAAATGTAACTTCATCAGTAAATAAGATTTTAGTGACAAATACATCATCTTCTTGTAGTCTTTGTAGTGCCCATAGAATTGTACGCGATTTTGAAAATCATTGCCATGTAACTCTTGATGAAATGAATGGAAGGGATGAAATTTGTTGGAATGGAATATTTGCAGAACGTCGACTAATACCACTTTCACGTTCAAGTTGTATTGTATTGATATGTGGATTCAGTGCTACAGCGGCTAAAATGTTCGTTGAATTTTCGACGTCAGTTGCTTTCTCGATTGCGTTTTTTATTATCCATGCTTCCTGTTTCTTGAAAAGTTTATACTATGTTTAAAAAAACAAAGAATAAGGGATGGATACAATCGGGAAATCTTTCAGCATACAAACGTACTGCTTCTCTCATAATTTGGCGACATTCACCATAGACAAAAATCATATTGACTTTTTTCGCTTTTGTATAATGCATTTCGCAAGACATGCACTTTGATCGATAGATGAATTGAAACTGATCAGTAAATGGATAATGCTATGTGCGATAATTCAATTTAAACGGTTTGTAATATTTACATACACTTGAACAATTAGCGGTATACTAACAAGAAGAGGAAACACGAAATTATTCGAAAAGTACCTAAAAAAATTTATTTTTCATTACATTCAATTATTTTCCATTGTTGACCTTGCGTAATCTTGAATGATCTTTAAATATAGGTCATTGTATTTGTCCTAAAATCTATCAGAATGTAAGTAAAAAAATATATAATTCTATTTAAAAAAACAGATTTGACATTTGCCTATCCTTTACGCCTCCACCTACAAAACAATTATTGACATCACATTATATGTCCCTCAAAACCAAGCAACTTTTGTTTGACACTTTTACTTCTATTGTTAAAAATAAGTGAGTTATTCAGGTGACTTTTTTTAAATGTCCCTTCCTGTATATTATTAATATATAAGCATAAACATAAACTATACATAAGAGTGATTCGTTTTAATTTCAAATATTCCAAAAAATATGGAAGATATGAAAAAACGTTTCCGAAAAAAATGAAACGATTTTTCACGTATGGTGTAGGCAAAAAGAGTGTAGGTTACTCCACTCCTTTTTAAATGAAATTATACGATTTATTTTACTCTTAATATGATCCTCAAATATTATTCTACATATAAAAAAGTTAAGAAAGAAATATCAAAAAGTCAATATAACATATGAATTATTTTATACCTTATTCTGACATATATTGACACAAAATATTGAATATCTTGTAAACTATTAATTCTTTGATAACGCTTTGTTTGTACTATAATACTTTTATAAACAGAATGACGAAATAAATCAATTGATATAAAGAAGACATGTAGTAATTTAAATATATGTTTTAAATATATGAGTATAAAATGGCTAATTGTTTAAATAACCGAGAAGTAAATCGGTGATCAAAATCCTGTACACAAATGCTTAATAATAATGCCTAATTCCTGGGCATTACTGCCAAAATTTTACGTAATACCCAGTAATGCCCTAGTAATGCCCTAGTAATGTCCGCTAATGCCTAGTAATGCCTATAATTCCCAGTAATGCCCCAATAATGTCCAGTAATATTCTAGTAATGTCCACTTATGTCTAGTAATGCTCAAACTAATGCCTAACAATGTTTCTATCAATAAAAAAATAGAAAATTAAATCAATTCAATATAAAAAACATAATTTAGGTATTATTTAGTTTATATCGTGTTGCAGTTTTATATTTGTTGTATATTTTGTCACTGTTGGAAAAAATGTATCGAATTTAATATAAATCACATGTACCAAACGGTCTATTAAAATTTTTAAGGTAATTTAAAATAAAATGAATATACATTAGATGCAAGAAGTAAACCGCTAAGGGAATTACGGGGCATTATTGTTGAATTTTTATATAATTTTCACAATAATGCCCTAGTAGTACCCTGTGTTGTGTGTATGTGACTGATTTCCTAACTTTAAATACCTCACCTAGATATTCGACTCGAGAGATAAAGTAATTCCCCAGTAATGCCCCAAATCTGTACAAATACTTGATTGCTAATGTAAATACTCGTATATAATATATACAGTTATGGTATATATACATATAATTGAATAATTAATATTCAACGGTTTTAACTTAAAGAATAACAATAATGTTAATTAATGGCTAATAAGATATAATAATATCTAGTGATGCTTACTGCTCGGTAATTCCTATTGATTCTTAAGTAATGTCTCAAATAATTCCCTTAGCAGTTTACCCCTCGATTAGATAGTTACATAAATATTATGTAAAATTTTGTGGTATTATGTAAATCCACAT
>NW_017304642.1:312826-329869 GCF_001594115.1 Trachymyrmex septentrionalis
CCGCGGAAAGTTTATGCCGATTTTTTAAGAGATATTTATAGGGGAAAACACGACACAAACTTTCGGCGGTACCTAGTATAAAGCAACAAACAAATAAATCTAAAGTTTCTAGCGTTTTATTAATTCATACATTTTATATATAGCCGCTAAATCAGAATGTTTCAACATAAAAGATCCAGTTCCGACTTATTCAATTGGGCCATAAAAAATATATTTCTTTTCAACAAACATCACATCTTCATCGCGTGGTCAAATAAAAAAATTAAGTTCAGATTAAAACAATTTTATTTTTACTTTATTGTCACAATTATCAATAACTTGGCCAATATGGTAGTTGTAATCATAAAAAAAGCATAATACTTTTGTAGTAGTACTTCAGATACTCTCGTTACAGACTTTAAAATTCTTTTCAAGGAAACATTCTTCTTCTGAATCATTAGTCATTTGATGTTGTTCAGAAAATTTAGAAACTTGAAAATATTTTTGCCTCTTTTCAGGATGCATTTTTGTACAGTTTTTCGTTTTTTTTTATTTATTTTGTTATTTGTAATAAATCTTCGTAATCTATCCGCACTGACTTTACCTTTACATTTATCAAGAAGCCAGCAATAAGATTTTTTAATAATCATAATTTTGTCATTTACTTTAATCTCTATGAGAATGGCGAGTCTTCTGTTATTGATTTTTATGATACTTGCTTTGAAATATCTTTTAATTCTAAATTCTTTAATTATCTGAAATTATCAGGATTATTAAATAAAATTAAGTTGTCAACATTCTCGACATTTGTGCTTCCAATGTTTATAGAGCAATTGTTATCGATTTCATGTTCTATATCATCGAATTTATTATCACCTACAATTTGCAAAGGGATATTAATAAATTTCCAGTCTGTATTATTTTTAATTTTCATACCTAATTTTTTGGTATTTTCAATAGCATTTTGCAAAGTTAGCTCAATTTCTTTGACATTTAAGTTTATATGTTAGGACACTTTCTGCTTTTTGACATTTTTTTATTTTCTCTGAGAAATTTAAATACTTCTGAAAGGTTATTTATTATGTCAGATTAGCATTTGTCTGTTTAAACCTATTAATATGATATATTAAAACCTTAATACTAAAATTAATAACAGTAGAATAAGTGGAAATCATAGATCGAGCTGTTCAAAAAAGTTTTTCGCACATTTGGCTACTCAACATAGTCGGGCAAAACATTTCTGGCGTTAGAGATTACCTATTTTATCTTTAAATTGTATAATCAGTTTTATTAAATTATGAGCATTTAATTTTATAAACAGATAACAATTGTTAAAAAATTGTCTTTTATAGTATATTATTTATTTCTTTTTATCAATGCTCGCCATATTTTCAAAAAGAAGATTAAATATCACATACAATAAACTCGATCACTTAAAGATGTAGATTCATTTAAGAAAAGTATTATTATATATTTCATTATTTTTAAATAAGCAATTGTACCGTCAGTATTCACAATTTTAAATTATTAATTACAGATAAAAAAAAATATATTTTCTCCTGCAGAATAGTTCATTTTATCTTCTCTTTTTAAATCCTAAAAAGTTAGAAGATATTTATCTTTTAAAACAGTTTTCATTAAATAGTGAAGATGATCTATATAGTTTCTCATTTGAAGAATTATCCCTTCTTTCTCGTACGCATTTTAGTTATAATATGCGTTGTATATAACATTCTTCTACTTTATTCATATCTATTCGGCTCAGCGCCACAACAATATATGTCTGTCCTTCTCGTATAATTTTTGGCTGCATCGAGCACAAGCGTGACAGAGAGATACGTCTGTTCTTCTCGCTGGTTGCTTATTTCTCACCTCTCACCTTCAATTTCAATGAAATTATGCTCATTTGATGCGTTTTTGCATGAAATAAAAAATCTAGCAGTAAAATGTTGTGCCTAGTTCCGCGAACCAAGATATTAAACGTTAAAGTTAACAACTATTAGGAAGATTAGGAAATCTGTCACCCTCCTTCCCTGCCAAGGAGCACACGACTTCTATACTTCAGCCGAAAGTTGCCAAACGCGAGAAGGACGGATGTACGATATATGTATATCGCACTGAGCTGAATTTTGCCGAATGCGGCATTCGGACCAAAATTGCAATTATTATTAAGCAGAACTGCCTCACACTCGCAAATCTAAGATATAACAAGTACTAGCTGATTGCATTACTGACCAGCGCTGAATAGCAGCGATGTTATCCATAAGATATTACCTACCGTATATCATGAATAATATTGTGAGAAAGAAAGCGTGCAATCTGTATAATTTATTTAATATTCAAATTTTATTATATATAAATATATTATATTATATATAAATATGTTTGAATACATAAAACACTTGCCAGTTTAAAAATAAAACGTAATAGTATTCAGTGATTTAATAATTTAAAATATGCCTCACTAATGCCCGCTAATGCTTAGTAATGCCCACTAATGCTCCAGTAATGCACACTAATGCCCCAGTAATGCCCAGTAATGTGCCAAATGTGTACACTGTAATGCCCTCAGCGGTTTACTCTTCGTAAGTAACTATGTGTTTTCTTTACACAACTTGATTCATCTCATTGTTCTATTCATTCAAATGTGTTGAGGTATGATTACCAAAAAATTTTATAATTTACAAGATATTTAATATTTATGTCAATATATGCCAGAATAAAATATAAAATATCTTATAAACTATTGATTTTTTTAACATCTCTGCTTTAATAAATTTATATTTGGAATAATTAGAAGAATTATATTAAGAATAAAAGAATCATAATATACAATATTATTATACATTTGTAAAAAATAGAATAATTCACATTTTTATGATGCTTCCATCCAGAAAAAATAACGTAACCAAAACCATCTCGAAATCGTCCCTGGTGAAAATGTCCATACATACGCATAAGAACCTTTACGAATTTACCATGGAAATTATCGTATATGCCAATCTTCATGGTAAATTCGAACGGGTTCTTATGCAAACACTCAAAGACTGCGATTCTTTCCTTCGAAAATTTTCACAAACTGAGAAGTAACAACCTTCCTACATTAATGCTTATAGTGCATGCACGACTAATATCTTACGTCCGCTTACAACTATGGAACTGAGCATAAGGATTGTCGTAACACTTACTTAGAGACTTAAATTTTAAATAACGCACAAGCTTTGGCGTCTTTTGGAAACCTAAATTTTCTGAAGTTTTAAGTAACTTTAATATTTTCATTCCATATCTCTGTGGAAAAAACGATGACAATAAAATATACGGATTTTGCCGTGCGAGAAAGTCTGAATATTTAGCAAGCTTCCAAGAGGCTAATTATGGCATTTTTGATAAATTTTCTTTTCCCTACAAATTTTACAAATTTCACTAAATAAAAAACAATTGCTTTGTGAATTTTTATTAAATTTTTTAGATGTTAAAATCTAAAATAAATGTGATCTAAAAAAACCGTAAAAATGTATGAAAGGTTTATGCAGCGATACACTATCGATTAAATCTACTCTCCGACAGATTCGTCTATTGGCTGGGATATGTCGTAAGGATGAAAGACGACAACCGAGAAGATCTATAAGCCAAGGAGGCTAAAATACTCACAAAGAATATTCAATTCTTCGTCGGTTTTCTGATATGTAGATATAATCAGTGGAATTGTCTGTACGGACAATCGTCGCAAAGTCTTATCACAGCTAACAAACATATTTCATTGAGTTTCGACTCGATAGGTCGTATTAGACCGATAATTGTTTATTACTAGGTGCACAACTAAGTTTCCGGGTTTCACGCATGGATGGCGCTAACGACACATGCAATCGACATACATGTCTGAAGTTGTGTTTTTTTTATAGCTTGGATATCTGTTAACAATAACCAGTCGTAATACCAACACATATCGCAACGCAAAAATATTTTTTCTAACAACGAAGATGTCGAGTTTTGTGCCAAATAAACAGCATTTGCGGGAAGCTTTGCTTTTCTGCTTTAACTTGAAAAAAAATGCAGCTGAAGCACGTCGTTTGCTTGAGGAGACCTACGGCGAACATGCACCATCGAGAACTACCTGTGAAGATTGATTTAAATGCTTTAGAAGTGGCGATTTCGACACTGTGGACAAGGAGCGCTCCGGAAGACCAAAAACAATTGAGGACGCCGATCTGCAAACGTTATTGGATGAAGATAATACGCAAACACAAGATCAACTTGCGGAGGCATTAAACATGACTCGCCAAGGTATTTCCAAACGTTTACATGCCATGGGAAAAATTCAAAAGGAAGGAAAATGGGTGCCGCATGAGTTGACTGAAAAACAGATGGAAAATCGAAAAGCCACTTCCGAAATTTTGCTTTTCCGGCATGAAAGAAAGAGTTTTCTGCATTGAATTGTTACTGGCGATGAGAAGTGAATATATTTCGAGAATCCCAAACGCAAAAAATCGTGGCTTTCACCTGGCGAAGCATCAACATCGACGGCACGGCCAAATCGCTTCGGAAAGAAGACAATGCTCAATTTGAACCATGCATTGCTCGAAAAACGGCCAGAATGAGAGATACGAGACACGAACGAGTGATATTGCAGCACGACAACGCTCCGTGCCATCGCACTTTCATCGTCCAGGACACCATTAAAATGATGAAATTGGATCTGCTACCGCACCCGCCGTATTCGTCAGACCTAGCCCCTTCCGATTATCACTTCTCCCGGTCGATGGCGCATGGCTTGGCTGGGCTACACTTGGCCAATTTCGAAGAAGTGCAAAATGAGTTGGATGAATGGTTTCAGTTCAAAGACGCGTCGTTTTATCGTCGCGGTATTCATGTATTGCCGGAGAGAAAATGTGGCAAAAATGTGTAGCTAGCGACGAACGATACTTTGAATAAACCATTTTTTGTATTTTTTTTGAAATTTTCCATTTTTCATTGATCAAAAAACCCGGAAACTTAGTAGTATAATAGGTATGCGAAGTAATTACGAAATAATGTTAATGATTTATGAAAATGTTAATATATACACTACTAAAAAGAATAGGGGCACGTTCAAAATTGTGCAATATTCAGAAATCCGTAACTTGGTGAAAAATTATAGCCGACAAAACATCGAAAAAGCATTCAAAAGTTTGAAATTTTTATTATTGAAATCGGTAATTGATATTTATATCAATTGATTATTTACGGAGATATACTGACACAAATAAATATATCAAATCTGAATAATTTTTACAAACTTTACAAAGATCTATGGCGTGAAATAAAATTTACACAAAAATGCGATTTACAGCAGTCAAAAGAGTGAATCTTTACATTCAATTTGATTATTTGTTGAGTGCCATACGATTTTTCTTCTCTGTAATTGAACGTTAAAGCAAAAGTGATTATTTTTGCTTCAACGTTCAATAATTCACTGAAAAAAAATCATACAGCACTCAGTAAAAAAGCAAATTAAAGGTAAAGATTCACTCTTTCGACTACTGTACTAAACCGCATCTTTGTGTGATTTTTATTTCACGCCATAAACCTTTATAAAGTTTGTACAAAATTTTCAGATTTAACAGGTATTCGTTTGTATCCGTATAGTTCCGTAAAAGATCAGTTGGATTGAAATATCTATTACCGATTCAAAAGTACAGAGTTCAACTTTTAAAATGCTTTTTTAAAAATCTTACAATCATTTTTGTCGAAGTTATTCTATCTTGAAGTTAAAGGATCATTTAGAATTAGCGTTAAAAAGGCTAAAATCAAGATTAACGTAACTCTGCAAAAAATGATTACAAAACGATCTTCGAAATAACCGTTTTGATGCTTAAAGCTATAACTTTCGAACGCTTTAAATCATATTTCTACGTAAAAATTTTATTATAAACGATGTTAATTTGAAATCAATCTTTTTAAAATTAGAAAATAAGCTTTAACTTTAATGACGTATACGAAATAAAAAAGTCTTCTCAGATCTATGTTCTGAATAAGAGGAAAATATCTTGCTCTCTAAAATGACGTATCTTTGATACTCTATAAAATAAAAAGATTTTTCTTGAAAAATTTAATATAAATGTCTAATACTAAAAAATACTTTTATGTAAAAAAAATCTCACATTATTATTATATCATGTTTTTTGATAAGGATTTTTGAAGTGCTCTTACCATTTCTTAAAAAATAATTTTTACCGCCTACATTAGGATTACTCAAAGTGCACCACGTGAAGGTTGCCAGTCGGAATTTGCACAGCGTGCGCGCGCGCGCGTGCGCACACGCGAGATAGCATGCATATGTACTCGGGTGTATTCACGGCGACTTAATCGTCGTTTCATCTCCCAAATGTATTCGATCTGATTCAAATCCGGCTATTAGCGAAATGATGAAGTAATGCGAAATCATGCTCTCCAAAAAACATTGAGTCCTGGGATGACAATTAAAACGCTACGAAGAAGTTACAAAATTTATATGAACTAGGAGAAGCGTTTAGATTTTGAAATAAAATTCCAAAATAGTTTTAATCCAGAGATGCATAAACATATGCGACAATTAGAAGCGGTAATTAATCAAAGAGAAGGAAACACACAATATTAAATACACCGACGTACACTGTGACGTGACGTTTTCCGTCCGTCACAAAGGTCGCACGAACCGACCGAATAGTGCAGTCTAGCGTCCTGAATTCTTCCACATTTTAGGAGGCGGACGCATCTGCGCTTTTTTGCGACGTTATTTGCATGTCTCACGAATTTTGGCGTTACTATTTTCGTTTCTTTTTTTTGTACTTTTTCGTGCAGAGAGTTATAGAAACTGGCGACTCCCATGATCTTGGCAGATTGACGCAGCCTTCGAACCGTGAAGAGAGAAGAAGGAAGACGGTCAAGACTGGAAGTCGAGCAACGATCGCTGCTGACGGATTTGCCGGGACGCACGACACCTTGTCCCCCGGGTAGCACGCAGGTGATATCATTCATTATTTCGTCCTTTTTGTTGTCGCAAGACACCCTTTATTACATCATCTTCCAGGTACAAAACGGAACACGGAGTGAAATGGCAGCATGGGGATGTCCACTCTACGCCCCAAGGACGATGAGAGCCCCGAGAAGGCGCCTCGGGGCCCCGAGGCGGCCCGAGAAGATTCTGCGGCCCTTCAAATTCCGCGCGCCAGGATATGCGACACGGGCATGACGCGGTTCCCGCGATTAGTGGAACCGCGGCTCCACACGCCAATGAGGCGCGATAAGGCCCCCTCGCGGGGATAACGAGTCCTGCGTGCCCCCCGGGAGAATCAGCGCCCGGCACTTGTGTTGTGGCCCGTCGAGAGAGAGCACGCGGGAAGCACCCAGGACGACAGCTGAGCGAGCGATCCGTGAGACAATCCGGACGAGAACCACGGCAAGAGGTCACGGTGAGACGAACGTGGTCATTTTGTAAAGTCGCCGGTTTCCGAGTCCGGGAGGCGCAATCTGAACGAAACATTGTTTTCGAGCCTAACTTAGTGAGAACACGTGGCATTGCCGTGCAGTAGATTGCAATCGTGGAACACGAGTAAACGGGTCGCCTCCCAGAACGATCATTCATAGTCGGGGAGATTTTATTGCGTCCGCCAAGGCCACAGCCTCGTCATTTAATGTAAGCGTGTCGCGTGTCATGTTTTCGTGTCGTACTGTGTCGACGTTCCGTGCGGCCGTATTGCCGCGTGTCTTGTCGTCGGAATTTTGCAGCGTATGATCTGCATGATTTAGAGTATCGGCGCTTTGTGTCCTGATAATTACGATAATTGATTGTAGTCATTATTATTGGCGAATATTCTGTCGTATCGAGATTGCGTAGCGTCAAGCTTTTGTGCTTTTCTGTCCTTCTCTGACCTTCGGTCGAGCGTGGCGAAACCCCGCGAGCGCGCACGAAGTCACGCCGTGTTTACGTTACAGTTCTTATCAAATTCTATCGCCGGGTGAAGCGGCGAATTATTGTTCGCATAATTCGCGAAAGTATTCTTGCGTGGCGTGAGCTCGTGCCGCAGAATTCTAACGAAAGTGGTACGCCGCGTAAAGCATTTCAATGCCGGTGAGAAACAGCTATCGCGGTTGATTAGATCTTATCGTCACAATTTTGTCGAAGATGTAAATGAAAGTCGAAGACTTGTTCAATACACTTGTTATTTTTATTATTACTAATCCTTGTGTGTTTTATTGCCGTTACTATTCGCTTCTCCAGACGATTCTCTATCCTCGACCACGAACCGCCCCCTCTGCCATTTCCGAGGCTGAGCTACCGGTGGAGAGCTCGTCGACGTTCACAGCCCGTTAAAATATTGCATAGAGAAATATCGTGTAATTTCGAGAAAGAGTGGCACGCTCACTCGTGCCTGGCGCCCAACTATTGTTTCGCGATTTTGCGTTGCCCTTAAGAGTAGCCGCTTGAAGACACCTTTCTGTCACGTTTCGTTTAAAGTTACCCGTAAACCAATTGCATAAGGAAATCTGCTGTGAACGCGCGACGAAGTTGCGCCACGCTCGTGAGTGCGGTTACAATACATACCCCTCTACGCCCGCAAATACGCACGCACACACACACACGTATGCACGATGGCAAATTCTGATCGACAATCTTAAACGCATGATGCACAATGATGGGTAACAGTAATGTAGGCGATAAACGTTTTTCAAGAAATGGTAAGAGCATTTCAAAAATCCCTATCAAAAAACATGACATAATATGTAAAAGATTTTTTTTATACAAAAGTGTTTCTTAGTTTTAAACATTTGTATTATATTTTTCAAAAAAAATTTTTTTATTTTATAGGGCGTCAAAAATATGTCATTTTAAAAAGCAAAATTTTATTTTCTAATAAGAACACAAAACTGAGAAGATTTTCTTGTTTCGTGTATGTCATCAAAGTTGAAGTTTATTTTTTAATTTTGAAAGATTAACTTCGAATTAGCATTGTTATACAATTTTTACATAAAAACATGAAGCATTCAAAAGTTATGGCTTTATGCTTTAAAACGGTTATTTCAAATATCGTTTTGTAATCATTTTTTGCAGAGATACGTAAATCTTGATTTGGCCTTTTTAACACTAATTCTAAATAATTCTTTAAGTTCAAGATAGAAAAAATAACTTCGTCAAAAATGATTGATAATGAAATTTTTAAAAAAGCATTTTAAAGATTGAACTCTTTACTTTTGAATCGGTAATAGATATTTTAATCCGATTGATCTTTTATGGAGCTGTACGGACGCAAATGGATATCTGTCAATTTGAAAATTTTGTACAAACTTTATAAAGGTCTATAGCATGAAATAAAAATCACACAAAGATGCGATTTACAGTAGTCGAAAGAGTGAATCTTTACCTTCAATTTGCATTTTTATTGAGTGCTATATGGTTTTTTTTTACCGAGTTATTGAACGTTGAAGCAAAAATGATCATTTTTGCTTCAACGTTCAATAACTCGGTAAAAAAAAACCATATAGCACTCAATAAAAATGCAAATTGAAGGTAAAAAGTTACTTTTTTTTAACTGTCATAAACCGCATTTTTGAATTTTATTTCACGCCATAGATCTTCGTAAATATAAATTTTTCAGATTTGATGGGTATCCATTTGTGTTCGTATATCTCCGTAAACAATTATTTAGATTGAAATATCAATTACTGATTTTGAAAGTAGAGATTTTAAACTATCAAATGCTTTTTGTGTTTGCAATAATTTTTTATCGAGTTATTTTGAATATTGCGCAATTTTGAACGTGTTCTAAAGTGTTCCCTATTTTTTGTTGAGTAGTGTATATATATATATTATATATATATAAACATAATATATATTAACGTGTAACATAATATGTATTATATATATGTTTCTATACACTAATGTTACTGTATATAAATATATATAAACATATACAAACATGTTTAAACTTACATAAATATATAATATAGTAAGACCAACGAAGAATTGAATATTCCTCGTGAGTATTCTAGTCTGATTCTTTGGCCTATAGATCTGCTCGGTTGTCGTCTTTTGTCCTTGTGAAATAGTTCAGCTAATAGACAAGTCTGTCGGAGGGTGCATTTAATCCGTAGTGTATCACTACGTAAACCTTTCGTGCGCTCTCACGGTAATGCGTTTATTCTAGATTTTAATACGTGGAAAATGGACAGGTGGACTCTAGGATATATATGCAGGGAGGAGCTAAAAAGAGGGAAGATGAGAATAGGGGCAGGTATAAGAGCAGGAAAGTTTGATGAGAAACTAGGGGAGGGAGAAATGAGCGAGATAGGCAGAGAATGCTGGAAAGAAAGAAAAGAACGAGAGAATGAGGAGAGTGAATGGACTAAAGAAAGCATGGAGAGACAAAAATATTTGTGGAGATGTGGGGTAAGTGAGAAAGTACTAGAGGAGTTAGGGGAGAGAAAGTGGGAATGGATGTTGGGAAAAGACAGAGAAGTAGATAGTCAGGAAAGAGGGATATGGATGGAAAAGTCGAAATCATGTAAAAGGTATAAAAGAATAAGGGTGGAAGGGATACCAAGGTATATAAAGAATGCGAAAAAGAATGTGGGAAAGAAAGTGAAAATGATAGCTAGGTGGAGATGCGGAAATGAGGAAGGGTGTAATAGATATTGGATGGGGGAATCGCATTTCATATGTAGAATATGTAGGAAGGGAAATGAGAGTTTGGAACATATAATGAAAGAGTGTGAGGGTATGGAGAGAATGAAAGGGAGAGTAGAAGAAGTATTGAATGATGACGGTACAGGATATGTATGGATGAATAAGGTACAGAGAAAGAGAAGAGAAAGAAGTGTGTCAGAGAATGTTAATAACACAGGAGGAAATCGCTGAAACGAGTGGAAGTAGATAGTCTAAGTTAGAGGCGTGGTAGGAACAGTAGCTGTTCTGTAATTGTAAGAAAGGAGGATGTATATATTAAGATAATTAACTAGATAAAATTAGAGGTAGTTTAGATTAGAGAGCGGAAGTTCATGTAATTATATTATATGTGTAGGAAGCAATCATTTCAAGGTGCTATGTATCTATGTATGTACGTGCATGCGTGCCGATGAGATAGATGAAGCTCGCTCGGAACACGTGACGGAGCGTGCCGCGTGTGTGCGCGATCACGATTCGGCGTATCGTGCGCGCCGCCGACATACGGAAGAAGCTCGTTGAGCAGTGAAGACGTGTCCTGCGTTGGTATTACTGTATCTCTTAATAAACCTATCCTTTGTAAACCAAAATATATGTGTTTGATATCAAATCTGGGGGCTCGTCCGGGATATTAAAGGAAGGTGCGTGAGTCTAAGAGTCAGTAAAATACGACACAGTGACGACGAACGACGAGCATCAAGGACGACGTGAGAACTCGGTGCGCAAAAAGAAAAAAACAAAGAACGATCGCGAGACATACGGGCGCTAAGACGAAGCGTGGTTTGTTTACGTGTGGAATATATGACGCAGTGACGACGAACGACGAGCATTGAGGACGACGTGAGAACTCGGTGCGCGAAGAGAAGAACGACCGTGAGATATAGAAGTGCCGGAACAAGGTGTGGTGGTGTTTTTGCGCGTGAGGTGTGCGACGCAGCAGCGACGAACGACGAGCACGACGCGGAAGACGCTGTGTGTAAGATAGCGAGAACGATAAGGTGAAGTGATCGACGAAAATCATGCCTCAACCGAGTGAGTATACGCTAGTAGAGTTGAAAGAGAGAGCGAGAGCACTCGCGTTATCTACGTCGGGGACAAAGGCCGAGCTGATTACCCGCATTATGGAAGCTGATCCCGATGGCGAGTGGTTGAAGGACAACAATGAGAAGGATTCTCGATGCGGAGGCGATTTATACGAACGAGAAATGGATATAAACCGACGCGAGAAAGAAATGGCCGAACGCGAGCTCGAGCTGGCCCGACGCGAGATTGCGATGTTGCGTGCCAACGAACACGCGGACGCGACGAATCCTGCGCGCGCGGCGGATAATGGCCGCGAGAGCACAGCGAGTCGGGCGCGCGCGACGGAGGACGGTCGCAGTGGCGCGACGGCGCAGCCGCTCGTGCAAATGAGAATGAATTTGACAACGATCGCTGACTTAGTGAACGAATTCGACGGCGTATCTAGTGATTTTGATACATGGGAAAAACAGATCAAGTTAGTGAAAATGACGTATAAACTAGAGGACGATTTCGCAAGAATTCTAGTTGGAATGAAGTTGAAGAAAAAGGCGCTCGAATGGTTCCACTCGAGACCAGAACACGTTGAGATGACGTTCGACGCGCTCATCGGTGAAATAAGGAAGATGTTTCGACACCATCAAAGCAAAGTAACGCTTCGAAAAAAATTTGAAGGACGCTTGTGGAAAAAGGACGAAACTTTCCATGAATACTTTCATGAGAAAATGATTCTGGGGAATCGTGTGCCAATCGCCGCTGACGAAATATTGGATTATATCATAGACGGTATCCCAGACAAAGTGATGCGCGACCAGACGCGTATGCAACGATTTGATACAACAGAATCTTTATTGGAAGCATTTGAGAAGATAACTATACGCGATCGCTACACAACAAACTCAGGTCGATCTGATAAACGAACCAGTGGTACAACAACAGTCGAACGAGGTGAGAAAACCAGCGAGGACAACAAAAGCAGCAAGAGTCCTGTCGGTAGGGATGGAGCGAAGAAAACAGCGAACATAAGGCGTTGCTACAACTGTGGTGCCCGCGATCACGTGGGAGCAGCGTGCCCAACGAAAGAGCTAGGTGTTAAGTGCTTCGAGTGCGGAGAGCATGGGCATATCGCGTCAAAGTGTCCAACGAAAAATAAGGCAACAAGTGCTTGCGTCGTGACACGTCCCCTACACAAAAAATATACAAAGGACGTGATGGTAAATGGTAGGAATATCACAGCACTTATCGATACGGGAAGCGATATTTCGTTGATGCGTGCGGACGAATATGTAAGTATGGGGTCGCCCCAATTTCGGCCGACTAAGCTTCAATTTTCGGGGATAGGATCCGAGAATATCGCGGCCCTAGGAGAATTTCAAGCGGAAATTACAATTGACGGGCATAATTATCCGATTCTCATTAGAGTCGTTTCCGATACGGTGTCGCGACAGAAGTTACTTGTCGGAACGGATTTCTTAGATACGGTAGAAATACGCATAAAACAAGGCGCGATTCATATCGACCCGATTGGCGAGACCATCGGTGAAGGTACTCAGCCCGAAGTATTTCAGATAGATATAGATGACAAAAGAGAAGCGGATAAAATCGACCTCTCATATATTCAAGACGCGGAATCGAGACGTACGATAGCGAATGTGATAGAAAATTACAAACCGAATCAAATAGTCGAAACTGATGTCAAAATGAAATTAATTTTGAAAGATGACGAAGTAGTATATCAAAAGGCAAGGCGCCTATCGCCCTCAGAGAAAAATATTGTAAATGCGCAGATCGAAGAATGGGAGAAACAGGGTATCGTTCGACCCTCTTCCTCTGATTACGCGAGTCCCGTGGTATTGGTTAAGAAAAAGGACGGTTCTCATCGATTATGCATCGATTATAGATTACTAAATAGAAAAATAATAAAAGACCGATACCCGCTGCCGTTGATAGAGGATCAATTAGATCAGCTGCAAGACACTAAGGTCTTCAGCACTCTCGATTTAAAGAATGGTTTCTTCCATGTGCGCATAGACGAGGCGAGTGTGAGATACACAGCATTCATTGTACCTGACGGACAATACGAATTTTTGCGAGTGCCCTTTGGTTTATGTAATTCTCCTTCAGTTTTTCAGAGGTATGTGAACGCTATCTTTCGAAGATTGATTCAGGATAAAATAATATTGATTTATATGGACGACCTGATCGTTCTTTCGGACGATGGCGTAAGCGGTCTGAGAAATCTTAAGAAAGCGCTCGAAACAGCTAGTACAGCCGGTCTGCTAATCAATTGGAAAAAATGTCGTTTTTTGCAAAAAAAAGTCGAGTTTTTGGGACATACAATAGGAGAAGGTTCTGTTCGGCCTTCAGAATATCAAACAGAAGCGGTAAAACGTTTTCCTGAGCCGACGAACATACGACAGATACAAGCGTTTCTGGGTCTGACTGGGTATTTCCGAAAGTTCATTCCGGGATATGCGACAATAGCGCGACCATTATCGAATCTTCTGCGAGCAAATATTGAATTTAGTTTCGGTGTAGTTGAGAAGGATGCCTTTGCGAGATTGAAAATGCTGTTAAGCGAAAGACCGGTGTTGAATCTGTATAAGATAGGTGCGGATACGGAACTACACACCGACGCGTCGAAAGATGGCTACGGAGCGATTCTCCTACAACGAGACAGTTCGGATCAATTGTTACACCCAATATATTACGCGAGCGGTAAGACGACACCCGCGGAAGAAAAGTACACAAGTTATGAGTTAGAAGTGTTAGCAATCATCAAGGCACTCAAGCGATTTCGTGTATACCTGCTCGGGATTCCGTTTAAAATCGTGACAGATTGTCGTGCGTTTGCCCTCACAATGAGTAAAAAGGATCTGTGTGTACGTGTCGCTCGATGGGCATTAGCATTAGAGGAATTCCAGTATGCAATAGAACATCGACCAGGCAGGAGTATGGTGCACGTCGATGCCTTGAGCCGAAACTCGCTGCCGTCCTGTTTAGTGATCAGCGAATGCGAAGCAGGATTGACAGCGCGATTGCGAAGAGCACTGAAAGAGGACAAAGACTTGAGAAGGAAACTGGTTGAAGCACAACAAGGACAGCTTGATGGTTACATCGTGCAGGGTGGACTCTTGTATAAAAATGTCGATGATGAAATGCGGCTGGTGGTTCCCAAAAGCATGCAACAGCAAATAATCCGAAGAGCACACGAACGTGGTCACTTTGCAGTTAGCAAAACGGAGGATCTGGTGAAGAGCGATTATTGGATACCAGGAGTACGATCAAAGGTCGAAAAAATCGTACAAAATTGCATTTCATGTATTTTGGCAGAACGACGGCAAGGAAAGCGAGAATGCTTTCTTAATCCGATTGAAAAGGGAAGTACGCCACTGGATACTTTCCACATTGACCATCTTGGACCATTACCATCAACTAAGAAAAGTTACATTTATATATTTGCCGTGGTGGATGCCTTTTCCAAATTTGTTTGGTTGTATGCGACCAAATCAACGACTGCTGCCGAAGTGATTGACCGCCTACAGAAACAATCAATCGTTTTCGGCAACCCGCGAAGGATAATCTCGGACAGAGGCTCTGCTTTTACGTCGAAGGAATTTAAGGAATATTGCCGTGCGGAAGGTATCGAACATTCGCTGATTACGACCGGAATTCCGAGAGGCAACGGTCAAGTGGAGCGACTGAACAGGACGTTGATACCGCTAATGACAAAACTGTCTGCACCAAAGTCTGGTGAATGGCACAAGTATGTCGATCTTGTGCAGCAATGCTTAAATACAACGCCACATCGGAGTATCGGAATGACGCCTTTCCGTCTGTTATTTGGAGCTCATCCGCGTATTCGCGATAACCCAGACATTCAGGAGCTACTACAGGGGGAACTGGTCACTTCTTTCGTAGACGATCGAGAGGATCTACGACAAGAAGCAAAAAAGAACATTGAGCGTATACAACGCGAGAATAAAACGAACTATGATGCCAAGAGAAAAGAAGCGTTTCACTATCGAGAAGGTGACATGGTTGCAATCCGGCGAACTCAACACGCTCCTGGGCAAAAGTTTGCACACAAGTATCTTGGGCCATATGAAGTTATAAAAATTTTGCGGAATGATCGCTACCTCGTTCGTAAAATTGGTGAACGGGAAGGACCCCTCCAAACATCATCATCTGCAGACTCTATGAAGCCATGGATACACGATGATGATGGTGATGATGTGAGCGATGATGATCCAGAGCTCGAAGTTGACAAACATTCGGGGCGAATGTCCGGCCAGGACGGCCGAATGTAGGAAGCAATCATTTCAAGGTGCTATGTATCTATGTATGTACGTGCATGCGTGCCGATGAGATAGATGAAGCTCGCTCGGAACACGTGACGGAGCGTGCCGCGTGTGTGCGCGATCACGATTCGGCGTATCGTGCGCGCCGCCGACATACGGAAGAAGCTCGTTGAGCAGTGAAGACGTGTCCTGCGTTGGTATTACTGTATCTCTTAATAAACCTATCCTTTGTAAACCAAAATATATGTGTTTGATACCAAATATGTAAACATTATCAATAAATAAATAAATAATACGTGGAAAATGTAATAAAAATCTATAAAGCAATTGTTTTTTATTTATTAGAATTCATAGATCTTATAGGGAAAGGAAAACTTCTCTGAAATGCCATAATGTTAGCCTTCTAAAAGCTTGATAAATAATATTTATGTGCTTTCTCGCATTTCACGTCAAGATCCGTGTATCCTATTGTCCTATTGTCTTATCACTGTCTTTTTCACAGAGATATGATATAAAAATACTAAAGTTACTTATTTAAAACTTCCTAAACTTCCTAAAACAAAAATTTAAGTTATTTTGTCATTATGTCAAATTTAGTTGTAAGCAGACGTAAGGTTTAGACATCCTTAATCGCACATGGACTATGAGTATTAATGTAAAAAGGTGATCACTTCTCAATTTGTAAAAATTTCCGAGGGAATAAATCGAAGTCTTTGGGTATACATATGGACATTTACAGCAGAGTTTCTACTTCTGTCTGAAACGTTTCTTTATTTTTTATATTTGTCGAAATGTATGTCTATAATAAATTTCTAAATATATCAAAGTAGCTGAAAAGTCCTTCATTTTCGACTCATTAATTATTTCATATACTAATAATACTAAACGCTTATTGGACTACAGGTCCAAAATAGCGGTTTAACCAATGGGAGAGTTTGCATTTTGAGTCAGATAAAAGGATTGCGCTACTTTAGTAGAGTTTTCGTCTGTAAACATTAAAAAGAATTACTCTGTATATATAATATATATGTATATATATATATATATATATATACAATAAAAAAA
>NW_017304642.1:329969-357352 GCF_001594115.1 Trachymyrmex septentrionalis
ACCAATGAACAATTTAAGTAAGTTTATAAAAACGGGAAAAGATAGGATTAAAAAAGACGAACGTTCCAACATCGTATACAAAATTGAATGCAAAGACTGTGATTATTCATATGTAGGTCAAACTAAAAGAAAATTAAAAATACGACTTAAAAAATATATTAAAGATATAAAGAAGCCTATCGAGTCTCTTTCTGTTATTTCAAATCGTAGAATTGACAAAGATCATAGAATGGACTGGGATAATACAAAAATAATAGACTCCGAACGTTCCTATTACAAAAGAAGTATATCAGAAATGATCCATATAAAAACGCAAAAGAAAGGATTAAATAAACAAAGTGATACCGAGCGGTTTCCAGATTTGTACCTCCCTCTCCTGGAACAATAATTCTAGCCCCACTCAAAAAATTTCTGCCACTTCCCCTTCTTTTCCCTATTCTCCTTCTTCTTTCCTTTATTTCTATAAATAGACTAACAATTGGGCATTTGGCATTGCGATTGTGCCGAATTTCAAGTGATAAAAATTGTCAACTGTCGGTATGCGAGGGAGTCCGTGCCGCAGGATACGCGTAAGTCTATTGTCTGACAAATAATATCATATGAACGGAAATTCTTAATGAATACGAAAATTAAGTTAAATTGTTTTCAAAAAAATTGTTTGCAATAGAATTTGGCACTTGCGTGTCTCTTTGTGGCGGTCTTCGTTGTAGTTGGAACTTGATATAGCGTGATAATGTTTACAATCGGGTGATTGCTTAGTAATAAAATGATTCCACACAACAAATTAAAGAAGAATACTGGATGGTCTACTGTTAATTCTGTTAAAAATCATTGCAAAATTGTTATATTGTAAAATGCGGATACCGAGGCGAATAATGCACAATAAGAAGCGAGAAATTATTACTGACTAACATTAGGAATAAATTTAAATTATGTAACTAGGTTTAAATAAATTTAGGTTTTTATTATTGTACTGAGGATGGTCAGATGGTGACCGAAACGTCTACTTTGTTAAATGTTTATTATAAATATATAACTTATTGACATCTCGAGTGTGGCTGTATGCTCCTTTTTTACTTAACCTTCTTAACATTGAGCCACTTTATAATATTGAAAATTTATAAAAAAACTTCTTACGAAAAAATAAACGCAACTAAATTAACATGCCGGAATTCTAATAAGTAATAAAAACTTACCAAAAATCATATGTAAGTTATTTAAACAAGTGTCCATATAAGTATGAATAACCACTAGAATATATGAAGATAAGTGGAACGCAGATGTGTAAGACGGACATTGTGTGTCGATTATTATGTACGCTCGCTGATACGGACTGAGAGAAAAGACGGACTATCAGTATCGAAAAGTCAAACCTTATTTACAAGAGGTATACATATATGCCTTATGAAGACCTTCAGTATCAGTTACTGAATTTAAACTGTTTTTCTTCTTCTTAATATCTCGGAAATTAAGTGTTTCCTATAGCAAGGCTCTTCATCAAAAATTTTAACAGTACCCTATTGGAAATCATGATCATACTGCAGCCTGTGCTTCGTTATGACAGAACGAACATAAGTGTTATGTTTAATATGATTACGATGTTCTGTAATTCTGGTTTTCAATTGTCTGTTCGTCTGTCCAACGTACGACGCATCACAATTATTACACGATATCTTGTACGCTACATTATTCTTAGATGTATGGGGACAAATATCCTTTTGTACTTTGATATATTTACCTATTTTATTAGAACTATGGAAAGATATCCTGATGTCGTCTTTATTGAATCGTTTAAATTTTTCCGTGTGAAGAAGAATAAATGGTACTAAAAATGGTACTGTAAGCCAAGATGCAGATTCATTCGAACTGACATTGTCAGTTAAATCTTTATGTACTAAGTGTCTATTTTTAATTAAATTTTTTATAAGTTGATTAACTGTGTAAAAAATAAAAGTTAATGGATAGTCATTATCTAATGAAACCTTAATAATAAATGTCAAATTTTTTGTATAAAACGTAAAGTCCGAAAGTAAAAAAGTTCTGTCAACATGCTAATAAATTATCCCCTTCTTTAGTGCAATAGAATGATTTGAGTTGAAATTTAGAAACCTCCCTGAAAAGGTAGGTTTATACTTATATGGACACACTTGTTTGAATAATTTACACTTGATTATTGGTGAGTTTTTATTACTTATTAGAATTCCGGCATATTAATTTAGTTGCGTTTATTTTTTCGTAAGAAGTCTTTTTATCTTTTTTATTAACTAGAACTTTTCCAAGAAATATGAAACACATTTGACTGTTTAATCGTATGTGAATAATGTCCAGTTCTACATCAAGACTCACCCAAACTGTGAATATGCGAACGTTTCCGATAATTAATTTTGTACTGCGATTTTTTCGATAAGTTAATGTCTGAAGAGGGCTCAATCCGGTAGCCGAAACTTGTAATTTGTATTTAAACTGAGTTTTTTTTTATTATATATTTTTTCAATTTTACTTTTCTCTACTTGTATTTTATTCTTTTAATTGTGTGACTTTTTTAAAGAAATGTGTTTGACTCTTACTTTGCTCTTTATTTATTGTTATTTATTTTGTATAGGAAGAGTCCTTTAATCTGTTAAATGATATGATCGATTTTGTTACGTAACCAGATTATTAAACAACAGATTATATAACAATGTTCAACAGTAAACTTCGATTATTTTAAAGATATAAAAAACATTGTTGTGGTGCATTGGACTAGGTTAAATAAAGAAGACTTTTCGCGATTGTTAAATAAGCTGCCATTTTTACCACACAGTTAACAGCGTCATACTGAATATGCGCTTACGATTTACCTTGCAAATCTAAGAACAAAATATAGTGATCAAAATCTTGCTCATATTTTCGTAAATAGTAAACATAATACTACAGAGCGATTAATGAAAAGTGAAATGCAATCACAACAAACTTTACATCTCAATATCTAGGATTTTCACATTTACGTAGAGATCAAATACTTAAAAAACGCACGGCGTTGTAATCGTGGACATAAACGTACTCAGTACCGAGTCATTGACTCGTTTATATTGAACCTGTCGAGTAGCATGTATATAATGCGCTCAAGTAATTTCAACTAGTCTGTTCCGGAATCATCGTTAATTTAAATGTATTCTCAGGGATGGCAAGTAAACAGCTCATCGACACCGAGCCGTCACCGTTCAAAACATGAGTATATCTCACACCTGTTCTAATCACGCTATCCTTCTCAGATGGCACGCGACACCCCTTGCGCGATCCCGAAAAGCTGACTATCGCGCATACATTCCATGTTCAGTTCGTTTCCCGATCCCGATCAATATGGATCATCCATCGATATTCATTCTTAACGAATTTTATCCCGAACATTAATTGCGAACCAAACCGACTTGTCGCGTATTACCGCTGTATTGTGTCATGTAATGTTACCGATATACGCGTACCGTGAGGGCATTCAGTGCGCGAGAATTATCTGAGTTTCCGACGAAATTTGCCGGTTTCGTTGCTGTTTGCCATACATATTCCTTTTAACGGCTGCGAGAATTACTCAATGTCGGACTAAGTGCGAATTACCTGTGCATGCATCTAATCGAACGCATCAATTATCGGATTACCAGTATCGCCTACCGCCAGCTTCGAAAAAAATCTTAATTCGACTCAATAATGAAATTTAAATTATTACAACCAAGAGAGTCGTCGTTATTAAACGCCGCCTTGGCGAACGAGTTTTCCAAAGTGACACCACCATCACAAAACATAGTCGAATAATTAACTATAATTAGTATTTTATTAATAAGTTAGTAAATTCCTTATTTTGTCGTCCAAGTGCTTGTGTAAATCAGTGACCGTATCGATTTGCGATGGAATTTGATTTTGAAATTACCGCGTACAATGCTACCTTTTTTGTAATAATTTTCACTTGCCGAATTTAATCGGCAGTATTTAATAGCAGTGAACCAATAGATTCGTTTGTAAAAATCAATCAAGTGCGTGGATAAATCTGTGAAAACGTACTGATACTCAGTACAATTAATAAAAGGATGAAAACTTTTGCTTATTAATTGTTGTATGCAATTTCTTTCTGGGATTTAATTCTTAATCTGTAAATAATTAATCGCTAAGTGATTAATAATAACATACTGATAAATTTGTATGTAAATTAATCAAATAAAAACGTTATAAGTGGTACAATTAATGTAAAAGAGAAAAATTCGTAAACGTGATTGTGATCGCAATACTGTTTCCTTCTCGCACGCATCAGCTATCGACCTTGTCTGGCATATGGCAATGCTTGGTCTATCTATACTATGTCTATGCCGTAATCCCGCAAACACAATAGAATAAGCCTTAAGAGAACCAATCATAGTCGATTATTCTTTTCACATTTGGCTAATTGATCAATTTCTTAAGACTTATAGGGCTACTCTATTTTGCGGACTAAAATCTCTGAAATGGTATCACTGCAGCTGAAGTTACCACGCATTGTGTGTAAGAGTTGCCGCACACAAAATTCTGCAACAGTGAGTAAGACGTAAACTTAGGCCGATGAGCCAATCAGGATATTGCTTTAGATCTACGTAATTTAATAAAAATAGAAATAGCAATAAACTTATCCATAAGGCGAGTTTCAACTGATAGAAATTCGCTTTATTGCGAGGTTATGAATAAGTTTATTATTTATTGTACCTAAAGCAATATCTTGATTGGCTCATCGGCTTAAGTTCACATCTTAAGGTCGCTGTTATAGAAATTTTGTCTGCGGCAGACCTAAGCGCCGAGTCATATATATATATATATATATATATATATATATAACAATATATACGCAGTTGCGCTTAAGTGCATAAGTCTCGAACAGTCCCATAACATAATAAGAGTACGTTTACTTTTTACGCTCACGCGCTATAAACTTCATCCTTTTTCCGCAAGTAGTAAGTAATAAAGATAGAATGAAGTTTACAACGCATGTGAAAAGTAAACGCACCTAGGTGTAACAAGCCTTAAACCAATAGATAAGAAGTCAACCAATCATGGTTGATTATTTTCCACTCGACTATGATTGACTAATATCTTATGGCTCAAAGCTTACTACATCTATTCCGTTTTGGGACTATTCTATGCGTTTGATGCACAAATTTGGAACGCATTTCTAGAGTTCTATATGTATATACAGAAAAGCGCAAAATATATATTGCCTGTGTATAAAACATCGCTGCATATATCGTATTGTTTACGTTCTGCTGCCTCAAAATAATTATTCATATTAGTTTCATCAGACTTCATGATCACACATGATTTCATCATAGATTTTATGACTTCCAGTGATTATATAAAAAATCACAATGATATCTGTTGATTACATATCATTTTATTATGATTTCTGATATTTACGCATAATTTCATTTGACTTTATGATTACATAACAATTTACAATTACAACTGATTACATAACAATTACATAGGGATTTTGTAAAGATTTCATATATAATGATTTCGGGAATCCTGTTCCATGACTTCATTAAGTGGTTATCTTCTCGGAAATTTTTCCATCAAGATATACTGTTAAAATGGATTAATTTTTGTTTTTGAAATTAAAACCCAATGCTGCGCCTTTTATTGTATGCCATGTGAGTTTTTTCAAGAGAAATTGAACACCGTTGCGACTCGCTGATGGCAATACGTATTCTGCTCATACATAAGCAACTTTAGTGATTTTTTTACAATGTAACTAAATAGTAATTGGAACTCGCTAAAGTAACTATTACAACTTATTTAAAGTAAAAAGTATAAAATAGGATACAGAAACTTATAAAACACATAATTATAATACAAGGGTTTTAAGAACTTTTGATAATTCAAAATAATAACACTAAATGGTCAAATAAGAGTCAAACGCACAATTGACGGTATGCAAAATAATAATGTGTTAAATTAAATTATAATTACAATTACAGATTTGGTTCCGATGTTGATGGTTCCTTTCCGGGCCATCCTCAGTGAAAATATTGATTTGCTTACACTAATTTCATATTAAAAATTTCTACACTCTCTAAATGGGAAAAATAGAGCATTGATTGATAAATGTATCGTGCATTTCTCGCAACAAAACTTTTTAATTCCTATAATTTTGTTGTTGTAATTAAGCATTAAAGAGCTAACTTTTTCTAACTAATAAGTCAGATTAAGGACATTTTTAAAATTTACAGTATAAATAAAACAGTTAGGAATATATAATTTGTAGACAATCGATCGTTAAATTACTTTATTTAAACGTCACGATGTTATCTCTATAATATTCAGTCATACCAATAACTATTCTCTATTTTTTAGAGATGTTGGGATAAAAATTTAAATATCTGTTTTCCTTTCTCTCAAAAACAGAGAACAGTTGTTGGCGTGACAGACAAAACGTTTCTAAATGTTTCTAAAGCGAAAAAAATTTTTAATTTGTAATTGACTCTACTGTTTTGAACAATGACTATCCTTTGTAATTTGTATTCGAAACCATTAACAAAAAGTTAAAATACTTAATGAACCAGTCAAAAATGCAAATACCAACAAAACAAATAAGTAAATAATAATTAATCACTCCATCGTTCACCAACGTATATTTTATTAATCGCAGATAAATTTAGAAGGGTAGTCAAAGATTTAAAAACAAAACTCGCATTTTCAACCAACAAATTAACATACATTATAAAAGGACACAAAGACGCTATCCTGAATATTTAAAAAAAGAATGAAGTCCATAAAATTAATTGTAATGATTGTGATACCTTCTATATGAGCAGACAGGGAGAAAACTCAAAACACGAATTATCGAACATAAGAATGACATAAAGAGAAACACAAAAATCCAGTTAATTATTACAAAAACGTACGGAGTTGTTACTCCTCCATCAAGCGCCTCCACAGGTGGTGGATTGGGGAATGCTTCGCTGGAAGATACCGGGGAATAAAATATCTGGGATAGACGTAAAATTAGCAACACGATCAAGAGCCGGCAATGGATAAAACAAATACAGAAAAAATTATCTCAGGCGGCAATTTAAGTAATAATCTTGTAATGCGCCCCGAAAAAACCGCATCGTTCCCGGCCGAGCATCAGTCGGATGCCGCTGTATTACATTTTTTTTTTAAACTCGCAAACATAATTTACAGTACTAGCCGAAGTTCCGCGAGAACAAGATTTGACCCTCCTCAGTACAATAAAAATGAATACGTTAAACATAATAACTAAATACGCAAGTCAACTGATAAATGTAGTGATAGCAAGTAACAAAAAATTATTATTTCCTTACAATACAGTAGTAATCGCAACAGATCAAAGTAAATTAAAGTAACAGTTAATTGTTATCGCGCTATACGAATAGAAAGAAAATACGAAAGTGTTTTCCGTCATGATACAATTAAGAAATCTTCATTTAAATACGACAAGTCCCACACGAAGAGACACGCAAGTACCAAGTTCTATTGTAAAAACCAAAAAATTTTTTCCACAAGTAAATTAGATATCATCGTATTACTATAAAAACAATCAGATTAAGAAATATGCTCCTGCTTAGATTCCACTTAGAGAATTTTAAAAAAATTTTTTTTAAAAACCAACAAAACAAACTTACGTGTATCCTGAGGTGCGAAGACTCATCTGTACAATTGAACACTGTGATAAATTTAGGTAATGAGTGAATTTAAACTGCAATTAACGATAGAAGCCAAAAACGCTGGTCTATTTATATAAAGAAAAGGAAAAAAAAGGGTAAGAAAAAGAGAAAGGAAGAGGAAAGAGTCTAGAGTGGGGCCAGAAACTATTGTTCAAGCTTACAGTTCGAACTATTCATAAATTATAGAAAGATTAATTCGATTCTTCCGTATGACATTTGTGATTTGTTCTTCCGTCGCCAAGAGTTCATTTTTACGAGAAATTGGTACAAAGAATGTTAACATTGATAGGAAAATTGAAAAGTTGAGAATGACTGTAATCCGTGGTAATTGTAAATACATTAATAACATTACATACAGACTCACCATGATGGAACCAAAAAATATTGAATATTGATTAATACTGAATTTTTACCTTCAAAAATCAATTAAATTTCCATTAAAGATCGGACCACTAGTAATTCCAGTACAGCACATCACATCAATGTCAGTCCCGACAAATTCGTCTTGAATTACAAATTCAATAATTTCAATAATGACTGGCTAGTTAATCTTAGTGACATAGATATTCCGGACAAAGCAAAATACATCTTACAGCTAGGACAACGTTTTAATTTACCTAACATTGTCATGAATAAAAAAAAATGACCTTTGAATTTATAATACATATAGAGAATAACATTTTCAATTTAGATGATCGAACTAAAAATTTAACGAGGAAGGATATCATACTGATCCTCAATAGTATAAAATATAAGTTGCCTAACAGTACAATAGATTCTATAATAAAACATGGATTGAAGGAACTTAAAGTGTTTTTGACGAATCATCCAAGTCTTTTAATTACTAGAGCGGACAAGGGCAACACTACTGTAATTTTGACCACTAAAGACTACTTAGACAAAATGCATGATATACTCTCTGACAATAACACTTACAGATTGTAATAACAAAACTCAATCAACGGGCGAAGTAAGAGTCAACCACATTTTTTAAAATTTTCATCAAATTATATATTATATTAACTGCGATGAAACATCACTCCAAAAAATTAGACTATAAACTAATAAATTACAAGTTTCGGCTATCGGTTTGAGCCCTCTTCAGACATTAGTACAATGAAAAATAACAGAATAAAATCACATCTTTTGGCGTGATGTTTCATCGCACTTAATATAATATATAATTTTATGAAAATTTTAAAAAATGTGGTTGACTCTTACTTCGCCCGTTGATTGAGTTTTGTTATTATGTTTTGAAAGAGTCCTTTGAATTTGTTTATTTATTTTAACTTACAGATTGATTAATAAAGACCCTACTAATAAATTGACCATAGGAATACGATCTCTTTTAACATGCTGGAAATCGAAGGACTTTATTGATCAATATGTATATAAAAAAAAATTGTATATTTCAGATTGGGATCTACCGAGATCCTATGGGCTGCCTAAAATACATAAGGAAGGCATCCCGCTAAGAATGATTGTCAGTTGCATCAACAGTCCTCTTTATAATTTGGCTGTTTTCTTAAAAGAAATCATTGACAAAAGTCTCAATAACAAGAAAAATTTCGGTTACATTAAAAACAGCTTTGAGTTGGTTAAGAAAATTAATGGTCCATCTTTGTGGAATGATTATCGAATGGTTTCGTTTGACATTTCGTCTATGTACTCCAACATTTCGAACGATTTGGCAGTGTTTTAAGCAGATGGAGAAGAATACTTCTATCCCTTTTCAAGAGTTTAAAAGAGCCATCTCTATCATTTTAAATTCCACCTTTTTCAAGTTTAATGACGAATGTTACGAACAGATTTTTGGGTTGCCCACGAGATTGCCTCTATCACCAATTTTGGCTGACTTGGTAATTCAAGACTTGGAGAATGATATTTTGAATACTCTCACCACGCACATACCTTTTAATTTTCGTTATGTTGATGATATTGTGCTTGCGGCTCCTATTAATCTTATTACCAACATTTTAGATTCCTTCAATTCGTACCACGAGCGCATTAAATTTACTGTGTGGATTATGGCGATGACAGGGGTATCAACTTTTTAGATGTCAAACTGTTGAACGATAATGGTAGAATTATTTTGACTTGTACAAAAAGCCTACTAACTTTGGGAGATTTCTCAATTTCTTCTCCAATCACTCTATCATACACAAGAAAGGTGTTGTGATTGGGTTATTGGACAAAATTCTATTTCTTTCCCATCCAAAATTCCATCACATTAACATCAATTCTCTAATTATCACTCTCCTTCGCAATGGATTTCCGTTATAATTTTTATTTAAAACAATAAACAATAGAATTAAAACGTTATCAAGAAAAAAGAATTTTGATACCATTAATAAACATAATGTTAACACTAATACAGACATTTCTATTGTAAAGAAAAAATTTTTCACTATTCCTTACTTAAAGAGAACATCTGAGAAATTCAATGCAACTCTAAATAAATTTCAATTTGAATTGGTATACAAACCTATGAATAACTTGAACAGTTTTATAAAAACGGAGAAAAATAAGATAAAAAAAGATGAACTTTTGAATGTGGTATACCAAATTAATTATAAGGACTGCGATTATTCGTACGTCGGTCAGACGAAAAGGAAATTAAAGACGCGTTTAAAAGAACACATTAATGATTTAAAAAACCAGCTAATTCTCACTCCGTTATCTCAAATCACAGATTTGACACAAATCATGTGATGGATTGGGATAACGCAAAAATATTGGATTCGGAACGCTCTTATTACAAAAGATTAGTATCTGAGATGATTTATATTAAGATAAAAAATGGTTTAAATAAACAAAGCGATACGGAACGGTTTCTCTCGAGATCTTTATCTCCCTCTCCTTGAACAATAGTTTCTGGCCCCACTCTAAACTCTTTCCTCTTCCTTTCCCTTTTTCTTACCCTTCTTTTTCCTTTTCTTAATATAAAGACCAGCGTTTTTGGCTTCTGTCGTTAATTGCAGTTTAAATTCACTCATTACCTAAATTTGTCACAGTGTTCAATTGTACAGATGAGTCTTCGCACCTCAGGATACATATAAGTTTGTTTTGTTGATTTTTTAAAAAAATTTCTAAAAAATTCTCTGGGTGGAATCTAAGCAGAAGCATATTTCTTAATCTGATTGTTTTTACAGTAATACGATGATATCTAATTTACTTGTGGAAAAAATTTTTTGTTTTTACAATAGAACTTGCGTGTCTCTTCGTGTGGGGCTCGTCGTTTTTAAATGAAGATTCTTGATTGTATCATGACGAAAAAAACTTTCGTATTTTCTTTCTATTCGTATAGCGCGATAACAATTAACTGTTACTTTAATTTACTTTGATCTGTTGCGATAACTACTGTATTGTAAGAAAATAATAATTTTTTGTTACTTGCTATCACTACATTTATCAGTTGACTTGCCTATTTAGTTATAATGTTTAACGTATTTATTTTTATTGTACTGAAGAGGATCAAATCTTGACCGAAACGTCTACTTATTGTTATGAATTTGTTTTAAATAATATATAACTTATTTACATCCTTGGTCGTGGCTGTATGTTCTTTATTATTTAACCTTTGTAAATTTCTTAGCCACTTTCTAACAATTTAAATTTTTTCCATAATATTTTTGGGATCTTCGAGACAAATTCAAATCACTACCGAAATGTTTTTATTGATTATTAATTTTATTAATATTTTATTAAATTATTAGTACATAATATATATGTACTATGACTATGTTCATTAACAAAGAATACTATTATAAGTAACATAAATCAATAAAGAAAAACCGTAACTTATGTAAGCAAATGTTCAAATTACTTGCCTCCTACTGCAACACAAAGTTCTTCTCTTTCAACAAAATACTACCTAGCAGCTACTCGTATATTACTTTGATCCAAAGTTGCACAAGCATGTTGTAATTATTATATTTTTTCCCGAAGATCTTAAACATTATTTATTAGCGTTTCATACACAAAAGGTTTCAAATGCCTATATATGAAAAAAATCCATAGAGAATAAATCCGGAGAATGTGCCGGCCGGCACATCGGACTAATCTATATGTAGGGTTGAGCGAGGCTAGTTGTGACACTTTTTCTTTAAATTATTATAACATAATTATGATAGACTAATGATAAATGTTTTAAAACGTTGCATGTTCATTTGGCTCAGTAATAAAGTATTTATATCTCGTAAATAAGAAAAAATTACGTTGATTACAAGGATACAAGAATACAAGTGGATCAATATGCTCCATCTATGGGCATATCATTGAAGGATAAGTTGAGCCATGAAGATAATTGTTTAATGAGGTTATATATTATTAAAAACATAAAAGGATAATGTGTACATTAACTGAATTTTTATTTTCATCTTAAGTATAATAATTTGTAATATTTTTAAATGCTTTAATTAACAAAATTAGAAAAACTAAAATCTTTACTTTGTATAATAATAATGAAAGAATATGTAAAATATGTTTAATTATACATAATTTAACATAGAATAAAAAGCATTGATAAAGACAGATTTTATTTAAGCAGCTAAGTTTGTAAGGTTAATTATGAGATAACTGGACCTAACAAGCCCCATATCGGTGACTGAAATATCTTTTTATAACTGAAAAACAGTAAATAAAATATCAACTTGAACATTAAAGTTAAAAAATATGTTAATAACTTACATCTAAAAAACACATTTGATTTTTATTAATCGCTTTAATTAACTCGATAAATTAAAAAAAATATTCACTTAATAACTTTATTTTGGATGTTCAAAAACAAAAAAGAGCACGTATTGCGCAATTAGCTCCGCTCTACCCTACTTATAACACAATTTGTAAAGATATTCTGAAAATAATTTTGAACTATTCATGTATTATGGGCTGAGCTACAGTCTTGTTGGAAATATGTACACCCTATATAACATAGTTCGCATTAGCTCTAGCAATTGTGACTTAAGAAAGTGCAGATATGTGTGTAATGTTAAATTTTCTTCGTAAAAATATAATTAACTTAAATAATGATCTCATATGCCGCATCGGACATTAATTTCTATACATATTAAAAAAATATATAAAAATCAAAAATAATATGATTGGAAACGAGATCGTTTATATTAAAACTTGAAATACGAAGCGCCTTACCGATCCGAGTGTTAAGATGTTGAACTACTATATAATACGAGGTGTGATCAAAAAGTAAGGTGAATTTTGTTATAAAATAAAAAATCTTTATTTATTCATCCAAATCAATTTGATCCCCTTCAAAGTAATCCCCCTCCGATACAATACACTTATGCCAACGTTTTTTCCATGCCTCGAAGCATGCCAAAAAGTCGTTTCCCGGTATAGCCTTCAAAGCGCGCAGCGATTCACGTTGAATCTCTTCAATAGATTCAAAGCGGTGTCCCCGGAGCGGTCTTTTGAGTTTGGGAAATAGCCAAAAGTCACACGGAGCTAAGTCAGGTGAATAAGGCGGTTGCGGAACGATATGAGTGGAATTTTTGGCGAAAAACTCACGAAGAATCAATGCCGTGTGAGACGGCGCATTATCGTGAGGCCCAAGTGATCCTTCAAAATTGTTTGAACTGAACCAAATGAAATGCCAACCATATCGACAAGGTCTCTAATTGTCAATCGACGATTTTCGAGCACCAATTCCTTGATTTTCTTCACGTGTTGCTCATCAATTGACGTTGATAGTCGTCCGGGGCGTTCCAAGTCATCAGTACGTTCTCTGCCTTCTTTGAAGTCTTTGTACCACTTATAAACATTTTTCTGCGACATAGTCGATTCTCCGAAGGCCCTCTGCAACATTCTGAACGTTTCCGCAGCCGAAATTTCATTCCGCAAACAAAATTTAATGGCACTTCTTTGCTCAGCAAAATCAGACATTGTAAAAATCGCCAAAATCACTTTTAGTCGTTTAGAAAACACAAGCGTAACTATATGACTAATGATGACATTGACATGAAATTTGCCACAGATGTCACTAACAATAGTACCAACATAAAAATAAAAAAGTTTGCTCGAATCGATTAGCGCGGGAAGTTTAAATTAAAAATTCACCTTACTTTTTGATCACACCTCGTATATATTCATTTAAATTGAATTAATTTTCAGAAATAAATTGCGAGCCGATGAGATTATCGGATTCACACAATCAATCTGAAAAATATTGCCTCGGCCGGGAGTTGAACTCGGATCTCTTGCATTCCGTGCATTTTAATGCCGGCCGAGGCAATATTTTTCGCAATAAGTTTATTACAGTTTTTTAAGATTTGGGAAATTTTGGGGGGATTATTTGTTTCAGATTGATTGTGTGAATCCGATAATCTCATCAGCTCGCAATTTATTTCTGAAAATTAATTCAATTTAAATGAATGTATATTATATAGTAGTTCAACATTTTAACACTCGGACTGGTAAGGCGCTTCGTATTTCAAGTTTGAAAAATTAAAAGAAAAAATAACACGTAAGAAAAAAAACACAAACCTATTTTATTTTGAAAATTCCCTTCATCAGTACAATGCGAATTTTCTGGACCAAAAATGTTAATTATGTTTATATTATACCATTATTAGTAAATTTTGACTCATCTATCTACATAATTCTATCTAATTTCTATCTAAGACATAAGGATTTTTTCATAAACAGTGACAAACCATGCTATGAATTTTAAATATCATGTCTCGTAATTTGGATGTAAATGTTGTACAAACGTCAATTTTAATAGGTGATATTTATTTTCTTTAAGTATTTTATATATACTTCTAACTGATATGTTCGTTTCAGCAACAGCATGAATCGATGTATGTAGATTTGCGTGAAAATGAACCAAAATCATTGTTATTATTATTCGTAACTATACGATTTTGATTTGGACGTTTTCTTAAGGTGGCTCTTATTTATTCTTGATAAAAATTTTTTGGGAATTTTTTTTCGGACTACCCCCTGGTTTGGTTCCATTTTATGAAAAAATAATCTTTGTAAAATTTCAGCTCAGTCGAATGAAGGGAAAAGGTGCTTCTGGGACCTCGAAAATAAAAAAAAAATCATAAAATCACAGAAAAAAATTAGTTAGTAAAATCTGAAAACTTTTGACAATAATCACTTATAATTTGAAGCACATACTATTCCTGTTGCTTTTTCGTAAAAATTTACTAAAACTATTTATTGCTTAAAAATCTTTCTGTTTCGTGATGAATTTGTATTATCACTACAAGAAGAGAATGCGATATTTGTATTTTTCTTGTCAATGTGTATGTCGAAGCATGGTTTTGTGGGCCTTCTACTGTCAAGCACAGTATCTGAATTTCAGGATTTTTTCGAAACTTTTTGAATATCAAGCTATCAATCGTGGTAGCTTTCGTTTGCTTTACAAAAATTAAGTAATCATTTATGGTGATTTGAGCCCTGAAGCTGTCGCATTAGTTTTCTTTGATTCAAATTTGTCATTTAAATTGAAAATGAAAATTATTGATGCTTTGAATCGCGAAACAAAATCATCAAATAAAAATGAGAAGCGAATACAAGTACAAATCGATAAAATCCTAGAAATTATTAACAACATAATTGAACAATATGTTTCCTCCGAAACTAGAGGATTTGTCGAAAGATTTGATTTGAATGATAAATTCCTTAAAATAGAACGGTTGACGTGGCATAAAAACAAAAGTTTTCTAAAAAGTCTGGAATTAGTAAATAAATTAAAAGTTATAAATGATTTAGCTGAGAGAATGGTCAAGCTTAAGGAAGATTATAATAGATTATTTGCGAAAAACAAACAACAGAAACACTATGCTTTAGATTGATTCTTGCCGAAAGTTTCCAAGTTATAAAAAAGAGACTTTTTCTCGTCAAGATTTGTAGAAAAAAGAAGTGATTTTTCACAATTTTCTCGGAAATCGTTAATTGTGAAGAAATGAGAAAGAAAAGTAATCGATAATACGTGCAATTTTAATAGATCTACAACTTTGTTTAATACTTTTTTACATATAATTAATATTTCGCAAGATAAACAAATAAGATTAATTTTTTTCTGTGATTTTATGATTATTTTTTCATAAAATAGAAAACGGGAGAGTAGCCCGAAAAAAATTCAAATTTTGAAAATAAGAGCAACCCTAACGTTTTTCATAAAAAAATTTTTCAGTTTCTTACAAACAATGTTCAATGATCCTAAAAGTTTTCTCCGATGGATGATTTCTATTTGGACATCATTGTATATATAAGAATGCAACGTTATGAGAATTTTTTGTATTCAACAACATATCAACTTTTCCGAATTAAAAAAACGATTCATTTTGATACTATTTTGAGAATTAATATCATTTTGGAAGAAGGCTCGAAGAATATTGATTAATAACTCATGATAGTAGTTGTATAAGGCCGGTTCTAACTCGGGTCCTCTGAGGGGAGCGCGGGGCGCGGGGGGTACTCGTAGGCATGCGGGGATACTTGTTGGCGCGAGCGGAGGAAGGCGCGGTAGAGGGGGAAGGCGCGAGAAGTCCCGGCGGCATCGTTGTAATAGGACCCACATAAACAATACATTTCTTATTTTTTTCATCCGCCGCCGCCGCCGCCACCGCCACTGCCGCCGCCACCGCCACTGTTGCGGGCCCCCGCGTCCACCCCAAAAAATGCGTAGATAACAAGGATTCGCACGTTAGAGAAAAATAGAGCGTGCATGACGCTTTACATGACAATTATTATCTGGCATGTGCCAAATTAATAACGCGACTGATATTATAACGTAGTATGCTTTGTAGGCGATAGAGCGCGTGATATGAGTGAAGAAAGGATAGAACAAATGAATCTTCTTTTTTATGACGCAGTTTTTTCAATACGGTTTTTTTATTAGCGCGTCAAGGTACAGGATTGATGGATGGATGGATGGAGACTAAAAATAAAGTACATATATAAAATGATGTGGACAAAAATTTTTTTATTCACATCTTATTACATTGTGTCCTTTCTCATATTTTATTACATTTTTTTCGCGATCGACAGCCTTCGAATGCAATCGACGGCTAGAACATCGCTAGCTATGACTTATATTTTGATTATGATGATGATGATGATGACGATGATGATGATGATGAATATGTTTGCGATTTTGATGATGTCGATGAGGAACATGTTGGTGATTTTGGTGCTTTTTCACCTGGACGTTCCCAATATCGCGCTTTTTCCCTCGATGATGATGGACTTGGTGGACCTGGTGACAAGGAACTGTACCCCTTGCCGTCGGTCGATTATCGATGTATATATTCTTTTACACGATCCATGTCTTATCACTCGTAATCGAAATTTACGAATGAAAGAAAAAATTATATACACTGTTTATATACACTATCAGATCGATGATACATCGCGACGCGTTAAGAGAAGCGCCGATGTCCGGCTGCTAAGCGAAACATAATTCTTCTACAGTAAAAATGAAAGTGATACCCCAGTGAAGCGTATAAAATCACACTGGGTTCCCACAACCCTTAAATTTCTTCGAAGAAGTGTCGATAACGATTTTTTCTGAGAAGAGAGAGATTGATGTAGCGACATGTAATGACATGTAGCGACGCGTTAAAAGAAGCGTTGATGCTGTTTATATAAACTAGAATCGCTCGCAAATGCTGCCTTATCTACTTCTAAATAAAGTATGACCCAATAGGCAAAGGGACAAAGAAGTCACAAATGAAATATATAATGAGTTATAAGCGCTCAGTTCCGCAGTTGGTGCCCTGGAAGACGAACGAAGCGGTCGCAATAAGAATAGTGGAAAAAAAGTATGGTTGATCATCGTGCGAACGTTGAGGACATAGCCAACGTAGTCGAGTACATTAGAAACGTGGATCCTTGAAAAAACTATTGTGAACAGTATTGTGAGCGAGACACTACTGAAAAATAGTGTGGGAAGACTCTAACGTAGATGATGTGTTGTATGTTCTCGGTAATCTGCAAAAAAGAGACATAGGTGCACGAATATCGCCAGTGCAATTCCTATGCGATCGTGAATTAGGTATACGTGGTGAGAAACATGGAACAGTTATCAGAGAGCCCGTTTCTGACTGGTCTTTACTTGCGCGACAGAAAGTGTATCCATGGTTACGAGACAAATGTTACGAGGACGATGAATATGAAAAGAGACATTGGTGGAATAGAAATGTCAATGTAATAAAGGACGATTATTATTGAGCGAAGAAAATCGCAGATAAGAGCCAAGGTTGGTGCATCTGCATTAAGATTCCCGCAGGTAGTGAAAAGTGCGTCGAACTGCTAATTATTGACAATATATGGATGGAGTTTCGTGATCGCGATCTTGCACCAAAACTATTTTTCGACAGATGCGACGATCGATGCTTTGAGTGTGAACAGTGCATTTTCGCAAACAAACATAATGAAAAAGTATTAGAACATTATGTTTTTCTAGATATGTCGCGATGCTGCAGCGTATGTGAACGAGTCACGTCCAAGTGCTCCGTGGAAGAGTGTGACGTGTCAAAAGAGAAAAAATGGAAAATCACGAGCGAGTGGAACGCGAACTGTTGGAGCAGTGCAGCCAGGTCGCTACTCTGGTGGAATGTTTCGCGTGGCTGCAACAATGCGACGAGTGCATCGAGCGGCTCGAAGAGCTTTGTCGTACCAAGCGACCGCCTATCACTGTTGGACACAGACAATCCATGGTGGCGAGGATCGCGCGACTCGCGGGTGCAAAGACACAACTAGAGCGACGTTTCGTGTACGTTGGTGGCGGGTACGCGAGTCGCGACGAAAGATCTCTCGTCTGGCGAGAGATCGACGCCGCGTTCGAAAGCCGTATATCGACGGGTGCTGTGGTCAACGTCGATTACATCGAGCCGCGGCGGTTTTTGGAAGACGCGAGAGAAATAGTGCTCGAACGTGTGCGAGACGCCGTAGAAAGACACGGTAGTGCAAAAGTGAACATCGCGTTCAACGGCGAGTTTATGACAAACATCAAACGTGACATTAAGAGTATAAACACTAAGAACCGTGAGATATACCGGTACATTGATTTGCGCGAGTGGTACGAGCAGCATATCAAACCTACGTTAACATCACTCAAAGAGTTCCAGGAACGCGACAGCGGGTGGGCATTGTCGCGAATCCTCAATTTGGTAGTGAATGTGAACAAACTAAATCCCATGCGCGCGGGATGTTACTTCGAGGTGCCGCGGGAAATAGCAACGAAACGAGCGGTGATCAACGTTAGTACGATGGACAATGCGTGCTTCGCGTGGTCGGTGGTCACCGCTCTGTACCCGGCTGAAAGAAATGTAACTCGAGAGTCATCGTATCCGCACTGTACGACGGTGCTGAATCTCGCGGGTATCGAATTTCCGATAACGTTCAAAGACATTCCGAAATTCGAACGGTTGAATTCGGTGTCGATCAATGTATACGGTATCGAGAATAAACAAGTCCTTCCTCTGCAGCTCACCAGTGACAGGAAAGACAAGCATGTCAATCTCCTGTACATGCAAGATCCACGCGACGACGGTGTCGGCCACTTTGCGTGGATTAAGAACCTGTCGCGTCTCGTGAGGTCGCAATTAAGCAAAAAAGAGCACAAGAAATATTTCTGCGACCGGTAAGTACACATACACAAAATTATTATAATTTCCCATCTTATTAATAAAATATAGGTAACTGCTATAATTTTTTGTTTTTTTCAGATGCTTGCATTACTTCAGCACAAATGAGAAATTGCAGTCGCACACAACGGACTGCCAGAAGATCAACGATTGCGCTATTCGATTGCCGAGCGAGGACGAAAAGTGGCTCAAATTTGGGAACCACTACAACAAGGAGCGCGTCCCATTCGTCGTCTACGCCGACCTGGAGTGCGTTTTATGGAAGACGAAACCCACCAGGGAAGACGCGTCGTCGTACGCGTATCAACGGCATGAGGCATTCAGCATAGGCTACTACATGCGTTGCTCGTACGATGACGCGTTATTGTCGTATCAGTTCCGTCGCGACAAAGATTGTATAGCCTGGTTCTGGCGACAACTCAACGATTTGGCGCATCGCGTGAAAAAAATTGTATCCGCCAACGTGCCCATAGAAACGTTGTCGAAAGAACAATGGGAGGCGTACCGTAGCGCGACGCGTTGTCACATTTGCGATAAACCGTTTGCGTCGGACGACACGCGGTTACGCGATCATTGCTACTTAACCGGTAGATACCGCGGTCCAGCGCATTAAAACTGTAACTTAAATTATAAAAATTCATTATATATTCCGATCGTTTTCCACAATTTATCGGGCTACGACGCGCATTTTATAATTAAGGAAATCGCTACAGCATATGAAGGACGCGTAGATGTATTACCGATAACCAAAGAAAAATACATCTCCTTCACAAAACATATCGCTAAAAACATCGCACAAAACATAACACTAAAGATAAAACTGAAAATAATTCTCAAAGAAATTGCGTAAAATTACGATTTATTGATTCTTTCAAACTTCTCAGTACAAGTCTCGATAAATTAGCGTCGTATTTCGATAAAGACGAATTAAAAACTATACGTTCAAAATTTTCAACACTATCGGATGATGAATTTGAATTACTGACACGTAAAGGTGTCTTTCCGTACGAGTACGTTGACTGTGCCGAAAAATTGCAGGACACGCGCTTACCACCGCGCGAATCTTTTTACAGTTCGTTAACGGGCGATACCGTATCCGAGAGCGATTACGTTCACGCGGCGAACGTATGGCAGCGATTCTCCATCCGAACGCTCGGCGAGTACAGTGATCTGTACTTGAAAACCGATGTCTTGATATTAGCTGACATTTTCGAAAATTTCCGCGAAAGTTGCGTCGCTAGTTACGGTCTCGATCCCGCACATTATTACACCTTGCCTGGTTTCACGTGGGACGCGATGTTAAAACATACGCGTGTAAAGTTTGAGTTGCTCACTGATATTGACATGATCATGTTCATCGAGCGCGGTATACGCGGTGGTTTCAGTCAATGTTCAGGCAGATACGCGCAGGCTAATAACAAGTACATGCATTCGTACGACCCGTCGGAACCGTCGTCGTACTTGATGTACTACGACGTTAACAATTTATACGGATGGGCGATGTGTCAACCATTGCCATACGCCAAATTTCAATGGGTCGAAGACGCTGCGAACTTTGACGCGAGCGCGATCGCTCCGGATTCGCCCACCGGTTACATTCTCGAAGTCGATCTCGAGTATCCGCAGCATGTACACGACCGACACACTGACCTACCGTTCTGTCCGACGCGCGATAAGCCGCCCGGCAAGCGCGAACATAAACTTTTAGCGACGCTGTACGATAAACAGCGTTACGTCATCCACTACCGCAACCTGCAGCAATGTACTCGTCACGGTCTTCGCGTAACAAAGATCCATCGGGTGCTACAATTCGCGCAATCTCCATGGCTTCGCGATTATATTGAACTTAATATAAATTTCAGAACGCGCGCGAAAAACGATTTTGAAAAAAATTTATATAAATTAATGAACAACGCGGTATTCGGTAAAACTATGGAGAATGTGCGCAACCACGTTGACGTAAAATTATTAACAAAATGGGATGGACGGTACGGTGCGGAGGCAATGATTGCAAAACCAAATTTCCACAGCCGTAGCGTCTTTGCGGAAAATTTAATAGCCGTCGAACTGCGCAAACTCGAGGTGAAGTTCGACAAACCGATTTACGTGGGTATGTGTATACTCGACATATCGAAAGTCTGCTTGTACGAATTTCACCACGAGTATATGTTACCATTGTTTAGAGATAAATGTAAAATAATGTACACCGATACAGACAGCCTTATATTTCGCGTCAAGTGCGAGGACGTTTACGAGACTATGAAACGCGATATCGCTAGATTCGACATGAGCGATTATCCGACGGACAACGCGTACGGTATGCTTCTCGCGAACAAAAAAGTCTGACCCGGTCTGATGAAGGACGAAAATAACGGTGCGATAATGACCGAATTCGTTGATCTCAGAGCGAAGATGTACGCTGTGAGGGTGGACGGCAAGAAGGACACTAAAAAGGTGAAAGGCGTAAAGAATAACGTCGTAGCGCAAACGATAACGTTCGACGATTACACTCGATGTTTGAACGAAAAGATCGAAATGACTCGTCGTCAATCGTGTATACGATCTAAACTGCACAAGGTATACACGATATCCGAATCGAAAATCGCTCTGAGTCCATACGATAACAAACGATACGTCGTACCGAATTCGAGGGAGACGTTACCGTGGGGACATTGGCGGATACCTTTGTAATATATGTACATATAAACATTTATATTACTATTATGTTTTTACATTTTTTATATTTTCATACGGCGTATATGTATTATCTTATATCTTACTTTGTGTATGTCTTTTTACATTTTTTTAAATATTCTCGTACAATCTACATACCTGTTACTATTATGTACTATTATCATTATAATTTACGCATTATGTTTTTACGTTGTATATAAGTATTACTATTATGTTTTATATAGTATCATTTATTATGTATTACTGTTATTTTTCATTACATGTATCGTACATTTAGATACGTATATATTTTATATCTGTATACTATAAAAATAGAAAGGATAATAAAAAAATATTTTACACGTTTATATTCTTATATTGTTATACGTATACAAAATATATGAATTAAAAATTTATCAAATAACATTGTTTTTGTGTATCCATGAATTGTGCGATCCATCGAATCCCAGCCACTTGACGTACACTTTGTCGTCCTTCCTGCGCAACACTTTCTCCACGAGATACACATCCGGATGAGTAGCGCGAAGCAACTCGTGTTCGTAGAACGCTACAGCGACGGAATTTCCACGATAGTCCTCGAGTAGATAAGTTACTGGATTGGTACGCTGCACCTTAACGATCGTAAACACTTCGGTGGTCCAATTTGGTACGTAACCTTTCTCAAAAATCATCTTGTACTTGCTCACGCGTACCGAATCGCCTACTTTGAATTTTGCAGGACCCGCTATCTTTATCGCACTGTACACTGTGCCCAAGAGTTTTTCGGCGATCGCGGAAGTTACGTCAGAGGGTCGCATGCCGATGGTGCGATGCTTGCGCGCGTTGTAATCTGACACCAGACGCGGTAGCTCGTCGACCCACTTGTAATTGCCGTTAAGTGTAAATATCTTCCACATGTCGTTTTTGAGCGTGCGATTGAATCGCTCGACCACTGACGCTTTCAACGTCGAATATGTGGAATAATGATTAACGTTGTGTTTTTTTCAAGATATTCTGTACATCTGCATTGTAAAATTCTTTCCCCATATCCGTTTGTAAATTTTTCGGACATCTTTCGCTCTCTCGAACTATCTCAGCGATAGCGTTAGCCGTCTCGCTTCCACCCTTGCTCTTGAGCGGAACGGCCCACGCGTACTTGCTCAACACATCGATGACAGTGAGTATGTAGCCTCTGTTGAAACTCGAGTACGGGCGCATCTCAACGATATCAGCCTGTCACAGATTGTCGTACCCCCGGACTATGATGCGTCTTCGCGGAAAATTTCTTCTCGCCGGAGAGTGCAATTCCTCGACGAGCCGACGTTTCTCCGAGCTTATTTTTTCTCTCTTTTCATCGGATTTCTTTTTCATGATTCGACGTGTAATACACAGAGTACAAGAAATTAATGTATTTTTCTCGCTGGTGTCACTCGATTGACTCGTTTTATGAATACGCGATTTAATTTATAATAAGACAGGCTTCGCGAAGTTCCTCGATGATCGACAGCATCTCGTTGTCGTGAGCGTTGTTGCTTGCTCGGTGCAAAGCGTCGAGCAATCGTAGACGATCCACCAGCTCGTTGGGATCATCCCAGTGCACGTAATCGATCGCGTTGTCGTTCAATGTCATTGCGTGAGGTAATCCCTTTCCAGATTTCTTCTGTTTCTTGGGTGTGACCGACATCAACGGAGCGATTACGTGTTTGTACTTGTATCCTCTGTTGCTCAATAATCGACCCTGTGAATGATACTAGTGTTTGTGCGCGTTCGTCACCAACAGCATGCTCTTGTACTTGTGCATATCGTCTTCCGTGTAGAGGGCATCGTCGGGAATTCTCTTGAAAATCAACTCGTAAAAACCTGGTGTACCGGCGTATCGTACGCCGTCGATAATTATGTTGTCTGCGTCATCCACGTCGAAACGTTTATTGCCAAACATCAGGCTATCCTCGTGTAGGTAAACGCCGTACACGCGATCTATACCGCTCTCTTTATCTCGCGTTCCCCTCATGACGGCCTCGACGTACTTTTGACCCAGCGGGCCCAAACCAGCTCGTAACGCCTCTCGACCTTCCGACGTTTGCAGCTGATTTTGAACCTTCGTCGCGAGCGAATCTTCCGTCGTTTCGAAAACGTTCTCCAACGACTCTATCGTTGGTACGATTTTGGCACGCGGGGTGGAGGTTATTGGTTGTACATCATCGTGCGATCGATTATTGGATTTATGCAGAGTCGTGGAACGCTCGAACGTCTCGCTCGCTTTTTCTCTCTCCTCTTGTTCCTCTTCCTCCTTCTTCTCGCGTTTATGGGCAGACGCTGCATCTTCGTCGGGCGACTCTTTCTTTGTCGCGCGCACGTCGGAGCTGTCGACGAAAAGTCGCAGCGGCTTGATAAGAGGCTTAAAACGTCTGTTCAACGCGATGTTCTTCTCGATTCTACCGGTCTTCAAAGTGCGATGTTTCTTGCGGATGGACTCGCTCGTCTTCTCGATCGCTCTCGCGATTTTTTCACGCTCGCTCACATCTGCCATGTTCGTCCGTGGCTAAGTATCGACAACTACTGGTCGCGTTACGGTATCGCGAACTCGTTAAATCCTTTTCTGTATCGTTCATTTGTGAGCGCACTGTCTTTGTCCACCACTACGAATCCATACTTTTTTGCCAACAGGCGTGGCACAAAATTCGTTGTACAACATATATTTACATGATCGTTGTAAACGTGTTTTAAGTTGGTACCTGTTTGAATAGGATCAGAAGGTTCGCGTTATCGCGTATGAGATGTTTAGGTATCCTCGCGTACGTCTGATAGAGATAGAAGCAGTCAACGTTCGCGTGGCGACCCATCGAAAAGTATTTTCTCACCGCATCCTGCTTGTCGCATGCCACGTCATCAAAGATAAAAATAGAATTTGTGCGCGCCTCACTCGGTGGAACGACGTCGCTGTTGTTGAAGAACGTAAAGTAACCGATTTCGTCGATAGACGTAAACAAATTTACGAGATATCGATACTTTGGCTGTTGCAACGATTTCGAATATGGTAGACGTTTTCGAAACGTACACCGTTCGGTCTCTCGAATAAGCTTATGAGAACGTTGGTTTTACCACAATTCGACGGACCACAAATGATTGCGCGTATAGTACTCGGCAACATTTCACTATGCTTGCGCTTCTCCGCGCTGCCTTCCATCATTCGCGATTTCGCGTCACAGTTCGTGACGCGTATCGTCAGCGGTTGCAGCACGAATTTCATGCTCACACTACAGGCTGTGCGCTCTCGAACGGCTATTTAAAGACGCGCGAATCTCGCGAATCACGCAGTAGCAAAATGTATCTCGCGCTAAGTCATCCTTCCGATATTCGAAACTTGAGCACCGAGCAGTTACAATATAATATTGAAAGTCGTACTCTTACGCGTGTACGGCGATTACTTCGAACACGTCTGGGATCGGCTTCCGGAACACGTGAAGGCAGATTCGGAAGTTCGAACCTATCGTCGGTGCGACGAGCACTACAATCAGCCGTGGCAGAACGCACATCGACGATCCTGCACCTAAGATAAAGGACTGTAACGAATGTCAGCGTCGGGCGGTAGTCTATTGAATCGAGCGGTAAACGCGGTTCCTTTCGAGTTACATATTCCGGGCTACCAGTTTTGCGCCCCAGGCACTCGACTTGCGAAGCGATTAACCAGTGGTGACGCGGGCATAAATCCGCTGGACGCGGCGTGTCGGGAACACGACATTGCGTATTCGCGCAGCAACGATCTCACCGATAGACACGCGGCAGACAATATACTAGCCGAGAAGGCGCGGAAACGCATTACCGCGAGTGATTCAGCTCTGGGCGAGAGAGCTGCCGCTGCTGCCGTTTGGGCAGCGATGAAAGCCAAGACCAAGATCGGCATGGGCATGAAACCGACGACGACGACGACGACGAAGAAAAAAACGACGAAAAAGCGGATACTTCCAATGGCGAAACGAGGTGGTGCGTTACCGTTTCTGCCAATGTTGGACGCGCTCGGATCCTTGATCGGCGGAGCGGCCAGCGTGGCGAAAGCGGTAAACGACGACAAAGCTGCAACGATACGACCGCGCGATGGAACAGGGTCGCGAACTGTATCTCGCTCCGTACAAATACGGACGCGGACTGTATCTCGGCCCGTACAAACATGGACAGGGTGCAGCTGCAAAGAAAAAAAAAAAACGTCAAAGAGACGATAATAATGCCGTCCGGCGCAACTACCAATGCGCAATTAAACGAGCTCGCGAGACGTATGCGCATACCATACTTTAGAGGCGTTTTCATGCGTAACGCGTTACCGACGAGCGGTGAGCGTCGAAATGAAAGCGGTATCGTGAATCTGGACGATGCAACGGGGCCTGGTACTCACTGGATAGCGTACGCGAAGAGGAACAAACGCGTTGTATACTTTGACAGTTTCGGTAATCTTCGACCTCCCAAGGAACTGGTGCGATATTTCGGGAACGGTGCTACGACGATAGAGTACAATCATACGTCCTATCAGACGATCAGAGCTTCTGCGGACAGATGTGCCTGCGGTTTCTACAAACGGTAAACACGCGTGAATTTAAAAAGGCAAGATGCTGTGAAATTTCAGTATTAGTCGAACACCGTCATGTCGCTGACGCTTACGCTGAGCGGGAAGAGCACCGTCCTCGCGGCAAACTACTTTCCCGCTATAGATTTGAGTGACGGCGATTACGGTCTGGTAATTTTTGAGACTTATCACACAATACCGAACGTGAATAATTCGAACAACAAATTTTATTTTGCCAAAGATGACGCGGAAATTACAATTCCCAAAGGTTCGTACCAAGTGCGAGACATAAATGAATTTCTTAAACGCGCGATTTTACGGAAACGTCCTCACCGCGACGCGCTTGAAACCGCTGACGTAGTGCGCGGTGACAATAAGAACAATGACGCCGATGATGATGATGATAACGGTGAGGGTGTAGAATACCCGATTACGCTCCGCACAAACTACAACACGATGAGATGTGAGATTAGATGTGCGTACAGAATAAACTTTGACAAACCCAACAGCATCGGATCGCTGCTGGAATTCTCGTTGAAGCGTATACTGCGACCGCGAAGATGGCACGAATCGGACATATCGATCAACATAATGAACGTAAACGTTATCCGCGTAGAGTGCAACGTGACCGCGGATGCGTACAGCAACGGCAAAAGCGCGCACACGATACACGAATTTTCTCCGAGCGTGCCGCCAGGATATAAGATATCGGAAAGGCCGGCGCAGATCATTTACCTACCGATCATCGCACGGAGCATTACGGATCTAACGATACGCGTCGTCGACCAGAACGGACGATTGCTCGATTTTCGCGGAGAAGAGATCACCGTTAGATTGCACGTACGACGT
>NW_017304642.1:361575-384504 GCF_001594115.1 Trachymyrmex septentrionalis
TTGGCCATATTCGACGGAAAGATGTGGCAACACTGTAACTTTTGACAGAGATGTTAGATCGAGTAACGACGTAGCGCGTTTGAAGCGTCAGTCGAAGGAAATTTGTGCCATGGAACAGTACACGCCACGCGAACGCTCTCAGATTGTTGAAATTTACATTCAACAAAACAAGTCAATTGTTAAAACTCAACGTGCATGGAGAAAAATAAATAAAGTGAAAAGTGCGCCTTCCGCGAACACATTGTATCGTTTATATAAAAGATTTTCAACTGGTGAGGCACTCACTAATCATCACTAATCAATTTTTTGAAACAATTGTTCCCTGGACGTTTGATGTCAAAAAATGGTGATTTTGAATGGCCACCGCGTTCACCAGATTTAACGGCTCCAGACTTCTTTCTGTGGGGCTATTTGAAATCAAAGGTTTATGTCAACAAGCCAAGGACCCTAGACGAACTTAAGACCAACATCCGACAGGAAATAGCCGCCATATCGGCCGAAACATTGTTCAAAACGATGGAAAACGCTGCAAAACGGGCACTACTCGCCATGCAGGCTCAAGGCGATCATTTAAGAGATATCATATTCAACAAATAATGTACACAAATCTCCTTGAACCATATTAAATGGCTTTTATAATGAAAAGCAAAAAATGTGTTTTTTTTCCCATGATTAAAACAAAAAAACATCTTTCCGTCGAATATGGCCAACCCTGTATGTATGTATGCAGTCCGCAACATCGTGCGATGCGTTTACTGAGCAGACATTACGATCTCACGAATACGGGCTATAAATTTTTGGAAATTGGAATCAACGTTGGCCCACCGAGTTACGTGGAGATCGTTCTGGGAGATCATCGCGGACACGAACTGTCGCTGTCTCTCGAAACCTGGAAGAGTCTCTACGAGCAGCGATGGAATATTTACAAAATGCTTTGAAACGAATACAAGGACAATTTTATAAGTGTTGGACCGCTAATCGTCAGAGTTTGTAAGCTGAACGATGCTACGCTCGTACGTCTCAATTCTTCGTCCGTACGCATTACGATGATCGAAACGATGCTACGCCATATGTTTGACTTTGACGGGTGTATCGATGTAACGTTCGAACGATTAGCCCGACTCGTCAATACGGTTGATGCAAAGTATACGCGATTCTCCAATACGTCTGAGAATGCCATACGCAACAGCGACTTCTTCAATGGACGTCAACTCATCGATTGCGAACTATTAGCTTCAGTTTTTAATACGTACGAAAAAAACAGTGTAATAAGATGTGAATAAAAAAATTTTCGTCCACATCATTTTATATATGTACTTTATTTTTAGTCTCCATCTATCCATCCATCAATCCTATACCTCGACGCACTAATAAAAAAACCGTATTGAAATAACTGCGTCATAAAAAAGAGGATTCATTTCTTCTATCCTTTCTTTACTCATATCACGCGCTCTATCGCCTACAAAGCATACTACGTTATAATATCAGTCGCGTTATTAATCTGGCACATGCCAGATAATAATTGTGTCATGTAAAGCGTCATGTTTTATCTTTCTCTAACGTTGTTATCTATGCAAACCCTTGTTATCTATGTATTTTTTGTGGGGGACGCGGGGGCCCGCAACAGCTGCAGTGGCGGCGGCGGTGGCGGCGGCGGCGGATGAAAAAAATAAGAAATGTATTGTTTATGTGGGTCCTATTACAACGATGCCGCCGGGACTTCCCGCGCCTTCCCCCTCTACCGCGCCTTCCCCGTCTACTCGCGCCTACGAAAATCCCCCCGCGCCTACGAGTACCCCCCCGCGCCCCGCGCTCCCCTCAGAGGATCCGAGTTAGAACCGGCCTTATACAACTACTCATAATGGATATTATTTGTTAGCAAAACGAAAGTACTTTCAGTGTTTATGTTTATGCACGTATTTATATGTACATGTCATATGTATATGTATGTATGTACGCATGTTTATGTTCTGTGTCTAGTCAAAGTTTGTAAGTACTTCTGTTACAAATAATGATGCAAATTTGATATTAAATATCAAGAAAATCAATAAAACATCAATAGAAGTAATTTTTCCGAAGTAATTTGAAACCATTTTGAAGACCTCTACAATTTTACGAAAAAAAATTGTATGGTGCCATTTAAAGAATTTAATTAATTTTTTATGAAAAAAAATTTGTTTAATATTTCTTGATTGCATGTTGTAGCCTGTATAAAATGAATAAATATTCATTGTTACGTAGAACATGCTGTATTGATTATATAAAATGTTAAATAACTCGTACACTATTAATTTTTTTATATTGTAATACTTTTATAGATATAATAATGAGATGAATTACCTGGTGGAAAGAAAACATAACGCGGAATAGTGAAATAAGGAGCGACAATCAAGTTAAAAATTGGCTGAAAGATGTATATATTTTTCAGCTTTGTTTTAGTCTGATATAATACGACTTGAATGTTCATGCGAGGCGTCCCATGTAGCTCGTCAGCAAGAGTTGATGACCGTCACACACATGCATACATATTAATTCGTACGCAGCAACACTTGTCAGTGCGCGACGAACGAAATCTCGCATAAATATTTATAAATTTAATTTGAATTTTGCATTAGTCATAGCAAGACATGAGGGGTGCAAAAATTTGGGACCAATTTATTATTCAAAATTCAAATAGCTGCTTTTGTTAAAAATAAAGTCAAATTTAAATCTTACTCTATTTAATGCCAGAATTTAAAAAACTGTTTTTTAAAATTGTGGTGATTTTGACGGAGTTATAAATAATCAAAATCAAAATATTTTTTTTATTTAATTCGCAACAACTTATGTTAATAACAAAAAATCATAAGGATATTTTTCATAAACAATTTTATAGGGAAAACTTTAATCTTTTACATTAAAAATTAAAAAATTTTTGCAAATTTTTCTTGAACAAGTCCACAAAATAAACAAAAAATTTCCGAGTTTTGTTTAACTCGTAGTTTTCTATACGTAAAAATTGCAAAACTCACATAAATTCAAAAAATATAATATAACTACTCGAAAATAGTGATTTCAAGCTTTAAAACCCTTTTCTTAAATTTAAATTTTGTTTATTTTTAACAAAGTTGCAGTTGTTTGAACTTTGAATAATAAATCGGGCACGAATTTTTGCATTTACCTAATATTTGGGTGAAGCTGAGCTACGAATAGGTACTTGAATATTTTGTAAGGCAAACTCAAATTATTTTTATCCAAACTGTACAAACTAAAAAATATTCTTCTTTATTTTTGATGAATAAATGATATTTTTTTAATTTTTTATTGTTTATTCTTAAACTTTTAATAATAAAAAAATTGTTAACAATCTATTTTTTTATACCTCTGCAAATGTATGAAGTAATGAGTTGGGTTATATTAAGCAGTACAACTGTATAACAAGTTTGGACAGACCATAAGGATTAAAATATCGTTCTAGTACATTGTAATTTCAATCTTACAATATCATGTAAATGTTAAATGCGTTACACTTATACACTAAAGCAAAATTAGAAATACCATATTTTATTCATTAATTAACAGTGGCATATTTGGCATTGAATAAGTGATTATCCATTAATTTAGATTTACAGCACAGATTCTATTTGTGTACTGTGAGATTGCTATAGCGGAGAGTAACATTTTCTAAGTATTTTTTGTTTTTCGCTTATATTTGTCTTCAGAATTAATAATAATAATAATAATTTTTGCATTAATAACAAGTTAAACCAATATTAAATACTCTTTTACTCAAATTTGACATCTCTTTTACATCTAAAAAAACGACCGTCTTTTATCTTCAAAATAAATACTTCTTTTTAAAGGTGTATAATCATACTATTTCTTTTTAAAGTACATCATCAAGAGTACTAGGCTAAAATTGAATTTGAAGATATTAAATATTATAAACAAACGATAGATAGGATCGAACAGTATCAAACTAAACATTGAAATCAGCGTCGTATCGGTCACAGTAAGATGTTGAACTACTGACTTAATATACATTCAATAAAATTGAAAGTATATAATTAATTTTTCAGACATAAATTGAGAGCCGATGAAATTATCGGATTCACACAATAAATCTGAAACTAATAAATCCCCCCAATTTCTTCCCAATCTTAAAACTGTAATAATTTTATTGCGAAAAGCAATAAAGTAGTCTAAAGGCTCAGGACGCTCGCACGGAATGCAAGAGATCCGGGTTCGACTCCCGGCCGAGGCAATATTTTTTCGCAATAAAATTATTACAGTTTTAAGATTGGGAAGAAATTGGGGGGATTTATTAGTTTCAGATTTATTGTGTGAATCCGATAATTTCATCGGCTCTCAATTTATGTCTGAAAAATTAATTATATACTTTCAATTTTATTGAATGTATATTAAGTCAGTAGTTCAACATCTTACTGTGACCGATACGGCGCTGATTTCAATATTAAATATTAATTTAAAAAGTTATAATTTTTCAAATAGAAAAACACATTTTTTTCGAATTTAATATGTTTATTTTTTTAGTGTTAAAATTAAATTTGTCATTAAAACGCTATTGTTTCATTTCTTTAAGGAACAAAATTGTACATTGTAACTTTTTGAAATTCATTGGAATTAATACTATTGATTTGGTAACACTTTAAAGATTGTTTGGGTCATTTTAATCCAGAGGATCGTGTGGCTTTTTTTTTAGAGTGACCACGAAAGCTTAAGGAAAAATGTTATTATTTGGTTAAAATAATAAGACCTTCATATATAATATATACACATATGCACATATACTTGTACAGCATGAAACAGCAATATTACTTTGAAAGCTTGTAATATTTCATAAAATATTGCTGCAATATTGTACCAATATTCTTACGTCCACAAAAATGAGATATTGTTGCAATACGATACAATATTCAAAGAAATATTGCAGATATATTGTTGCAACATTATGCAATTTAATACAGTTTTATTAATTGCTAACTCGTCATTGTTTAATATCATATTCCAAAATACATAAAATAAATTTATGATCAAACATTGGAGGTCTAGAAAGCACACCCAGAAATGGTTGGCAATTTCCAGGAGACTGGCCTTCCAGGAGACTCGTTTTGCATACGCCTTTTTATAAATCTTTTTGGATGATTTGTTTTTACGAGAAGCGCGAGTAGTGTAATAGAAAGAGTTCTAACTGGGGAGCTCCAAGGGAAATGCGGGGCGCGGGGGATTCTTCGGAGATGGGAGTATGACGTCATGCGGAATGGCAATAAGACATCATAGATTTTGGGAATGCAGTCACGTACAAGCAATAAAAAACATCACAGAAAGGGAATATTGCCATGAACAAAAACAATATAAAAAACAAATGATTATAAAATGTTGCAGGGTATTCGCCGATATATGCTCCAACCATTTTTCGGCTAAGATATGGGCATAATGTAATTTTTCTAGAAACAACATTAATTATTTTTAATAAATACGACCAAGTTTCATAATTAATCGATTGAGTGTTAACATCTGGCTGCTATCGAAATCGATGATATTGAAACGCAACGTCTCCTTCCCTTGATAAAAGAGCCTCGAGTCTTTATTCTTTTTGGGAAGGGACATGACAATCGAACATGTTTTTTGCAATACGTTTCAAGGTTAGTAGAAGTGTAAATGTAATAAAGTGAAACTTAATAGAATTGTATTTTTATAAATCTTTATGAAGATAGACGCATGTCTAAGTACATAAAGATAGTCGCGATAGAAATGATTAATATTTCGAGCGCCGACATCTATTGCCTGCTATAAAAATCAGTAATTGTGTTTTTATACGTACCTATATGAGACAAAAGAAAGTGAAACACTTTAAGTAAAACTCTAGAATTTTAAAATTTCTTAAAAGGATAATTTCTTTATGAGGACATAATTTTGAAGAATTTCTAAAAAAAAATAAGAAAAAACGATATCTATTCCGGTTGAAGAGAAGAGTTATAGTGTGAATTTGGGTCTAGAAGTGTACAGTCTAGAAGTGAGCTTTCTCTTCGAAGAAGTCGTATTGTATAGTATATTGAATAATTGATAGAAATATAGTGCATATTGTTGTGCATAATATACCAGAAGAAGACCTGATGGATCGTCGACGAAGTATTCGAAGATGTGAACTTTGAGGCAATAATGGACAATGATGAGGACGCATTAGCATTATCGGAGGATAGCGGCTATAATAGTGATCAGAGTAAAGATCAGAGTGAAGACACTAAGAGCAAAATAGTGTATCCTGAGGAAGTAATAGAACTGAACATGCTGATGAAACAGCGCGCGATATATTTTTATTATACAGCAGATAGACATTCGTCAATTTTGTGCACATTATGTATGAGGAGATTAGCGAACATCGAACATGTACATGTACACCATTCGTAAACATGTATCGCATGTAGCCATAAATGGCAAATACTGTTCGGAGTGCAGAAGTCCATGTTATATAATATTTCCATGTAATACGTATCTTCTATAATACGTATCTTTTTTAATTACAAATGCATTTAGGGTGACTAGTGTTAATGCATTTTATTCTCTGCTAAAAGCGAACAGTAATCAACAAGTTTTTTTTTTTTTTCCAGAAAGCGCTACTGATGCTCGAACCACCAAACGCCGCTGAGCTTAGCCGATGCCCCAAACCAAACACCGCTAATGTTCGAGCCATCGATATATGCGTGATTGCTTGATTACATTTTTTTAAATATTTTTTTAATACATATAAACCAACGTAATAATAATAATAAATGGTTTTATATTTTTCAATCCCTGTTTCTTTCATCCTTCCATGTACCTGATTCATCACATACCTGATTCTTGTTCTTGATATTATAATTATTCAGTAATGTTTTATACACATGTATAGTCATAAAATATCCCATCTGTACAAAAAAATAGAAGAAAATATATATAGTGCATATTATGCACAACAATATGCACTATATTTTCTATCAATTATTCAATATACGAGGTCTGGCTATTAAATAACGAGACTGCTTATGAAAAAGAGTTTTATTTAAAAAATTATTCTACAATTGAATGCTCCCCTTCAATGTACTCCCTCCCCTCGCCACACACCGTTCCATTCGTTTCTTCCATTGGTCAAAGCAATACTGGAAGTCTTCTTTTGTAAGAGCATTTAGGAGCTCCGCCGATTTTCGCTTCACCTTTCCATCGACTCGAACCGGGTTCCTTTTAAGGCAGACTTGATCTTCGGAAACAGGAAAAAGTCACAGGGTGCTAAATCAGGCGAGTACGGCGCGTGTTCGAACACTGGAGTGCCTCTAGCGGCTAAATAACGCTTCACAGACAGCGCGTTATGGGCAGGTGCGTTGTCCTGGTGTAAGATCCACGACTTGTTTTTCCACAACTCCGGCCGTTTCTTACGAACTCGCTCTCGCAGTGTTGCCAAAACTGTCAAATAGTAAGTTTGGATTACAGTTTGACCCTCTGGAACCCATTCAGTCATCACGATGCCGTTGATGTCGAAAAAAACGATTAGCATGGCTTTAAATTTTGATTTCGACATCCTTGCTTTTTTCATTCTTGGCGATGCAGGAGTTTTCCAGTGCATGGATTGCCGCTTAGTTTCAACATCGTATTGGAATATCCAGGTTTCATCGCAAGTGATGATGTTTTCCATCAATTCAGGCTCTTCATCTAACCTCTCAAGAAAATCTGAGCAGATCTGTTGACGGACGAGCTTTTGGTCAGGGGTCAAATTTTTTGGGACCAACTTCGCACAGACTTTCTTCATGTTTAATTCGTCATGTAAAATTTTTCTGACAGTTTCTTTATCGGCGTTTACAGTCTCAGCAATCATCCGAATGCTCATACGACGATCTCCGCGCACAATTTCATTGATTTTGGTCACTGTTTGCGGAGTTGAAACAGAGACAGGTCGACCTGGACGTTGGTCATCTTCGGTGCTCTCTCGGCCTTCAGAAAACCGTTTATATCATTCGAAAACACGCGCACGAGATAGAGAATTTTCACCATAGGCCTCTTTCAACAACTTATAGCACTCAGTCGGAGTTTTTTTTAATTTAACGAGAAATTTCACATTGATCCGTTGCTCGTGTTTTTCGTCACACATTGTTATCGGCACGAGAAAAAAACAAGTTCGTTTCTAACCTCTATAGAAAAAATACTACTACTGCGACAAAAACGTGTTTTCGTACTGGAATAGTAGACACTTCCAGCTATCCAACGCTGCATTCGTTTCCCACCCTACCCCTCTAGGACGCCTTCTGCGCGCGCAGTCTCGTTATTGAATAGCCAGATCTCGTACTATACAATACGACTTCTTCGAAGACAAAGCTCACTTCTAGACTATACACGAACCGCATATTCCAGCCCCCTATTTTATGTATGTGTAAAGAAATTACATCATACTTTTTAGATTAAAAAGTTTTTTATTTATATTTTTTTTACATAATTTTTTTCTTACTAAAAAAAACGAGGGGATAGTTTTTGCAGGAAAGTAGAATAGATAGACGGGTTCTAAATAACTATGCATTAATGTACGTATGAGCTGCGTGCGTGCGTGCGTGCGTCACACAGAGTCCAAGGAAGAGGAGCGCGTCACCGGGATATAAGATAGAGGGATTTTGTTCTTTCTCTCCCACCCGTTGCAGTCCTATACTTATCATATTATTCTCTCTCTTTTTCCCATTGCAATCTTTCTCACATTTTCTTCTAGCACGCAATTTAATTAAATAGATGATATTTAATGATATGATTTAGTAACTAATTATTATAATATTTTTATTAATGTAATACAAATGGCTAAGCACACTTTCTTATTGACTAATTCAATACTTATTAAATCGTACTACTATTACTACTACTCGATGGCTATTATTTACTAATTCTTAACTACGAGGAACGGAATAGAGAAAAAATTTTAAACGTATTTTATAAAAAATTTCATATTTTATTTTAAACTTGATATATTTCTTTTTGGCGTTGCGACTACTAATTGTTTCTTTTATAATATAATAAATATATTCTGTAAAGCACAATTTTTAACATGTTTTACATAATATATCGCATAGTATTAGTAACATCTAGATTATTTAAAGAATCTATATCTTTATAATAAACATTCAGTGCACATCCTTTAATGTATACGAGTGCCTTATTGTCATCTTCTTTCGGATCAATTGCAGCTATCGTAATCAGGCGTTTCATCATGCTGTACGGGATTATCCCGTTTTCCCATTGTAGGAGTGGTCCCAGAAGTACCCGACCTAACAAAAAAAAACAAAAAATTTGGGAAAAAGTATCTTTATTTCTCAACATAGCCTACTTTTAGCTCGATACACTTTTCCCAGCGATGTTCAATAGCTTCGATGGCCTGTTTATAGTAAGAACCGTTGAACTCTTCAAAATAGCCATTAACCGCAGACTCCACCTCTTCATTGTTGGTAAATCTTCCACCACCGAGCCATTTTTTAAAGTTTGGAAAGAGAAAATAATCCGAGGGGGCTAAATCTGGCGAATAGGGTGCGTGGGGAAGCAATTCGAACTTTAACTCATTGATTTTGGCCATCGCGATAATGGATGTGAACTAGTGCATTGTCTTGATGAAACACTTTCTTTTTCGCCAAATGTAGCCGTTTTTCCTTGATTTCATCACTCAAACGCTGCAATAAGTTCGCATAATACTCGCCATTGATTGTTCTTCCTTTCTGAAGGTACTCAATGAAAATTATGCCACGCGCATCCCAGAAAACTGACACCATGACCTTGCCTGCCGATGGAACTGTTTTTGCTTTCTTCGGAGCCAATTCTCCCTTTTCAGTCCATTGCTTCGACTGTTCCTTCGTTTCAGGTGTGAAGTGGTGGACCCATGTTTCATCCATGGTTATGAATCGGCGCAAAAATTCGGCTTTGTTGCTGCGAAACATCGCCAAATACTCGATTGAAACATCCTCTCGATGTTGCTTTTGTTCAATTGTGAGCAAGCGCGGCACCCACCTTGCGCATAGCTTTCTCATCTCCAAATTTTCAGCCAATATGCGATGTACAGCACTTTTTGAAATGTTTACCATGTCTGCTAGCTCGCGCACTTTCAATCGACGGTCACCCAATACCATTTTGTGAATTTTCTTCACCATTTCTGGAATGGCCACCTCACTTGGTCGACTACTGCGATGTTCATCTTCGCAGCTCGTACGGCCTCGTTTAAACTCTGCCACCCAATATTTTACTGTTGTAAACGAAGGAGCAGACTCCTCCAGAGTAGAATCCAGCTCGGCTTTGATATTGGTTGGGCTAAGACCTTTCAAATGAAAGTATTGTATCACACAACGATGACCAATTTTTTCCATCTTTGCAAATTCACCGAGATCGTCCACTATTGATGGTTGCCAAACAAATACTGAACAACGTAGCGTCTTCAAACTTCATAGTTAAGCTTTAGAAAGTTGGTGCTTTCCCCCTACAGTGATTTTTTTTTATACAACAACCGCCATCTGTACGGGTACTTCTGGGACCATCCTCGTAATTCATGGTGATAAGCACTTAGCCAGGAAGCGCAGTACTTTTCGGATATTGTCAAAAAATTCCATGGCATGGGACATGTAAAAATGTAGTGAGAGAGAATGGCTCCTTTTCTCAATACCGCCACTTTTTTTACGATAAGTTTCTTTCTAACACTAAATCCTTGCAGATCCTTAAACGTTGGCATGGTCATGGCAAACGATTTTTCGAGACTGCGATCGATTTCGATGAATCGTATATTTTATAGCGTGTTGGAGAATGCATTTAGGTGATTTTGCGCACAACGTTGGTTAATATGGTCTATGAAAAGACGATCGCGTGGTTCAGTACAATTCGTTAAGGCTGCAGTATTTGCAGGCACATTCTCCTTGCAATCAAATTCTATGCATACATCCACGAAGGCACTCTTGATACATTCGTCGCGAGCAGTAAATGATAGTAAAAGGTCTTTTCTCGACAAACGAGAGCACATTGAGCAGCGTTTTGAAGCAGTCGATTCCATAATATGCTTTACGAAAATGCGCGTACATATCAAATAGGATAACGTATCTCTTTTTATCAAAATCCAAATTTAAATCATCGTACGGATAAAAATCTGAATTTAGATAGTTTCGTCGAAAACATGCTTGAATCTAGAAATATGAGGTTCTTTTGACCGATCTGTAGAACAAAGATAACGCTCGAACTGAATAACCGTTTTAAACCGGCCCATGAATGTTTGGTCATATTTTGTAACAGATGATACTCATACAAATCCCACAAGCGAAAACTCATGTTCAGATAACGACCGTTTTTCAATGCTCATAGCATCGACATTTTATTTATCTCGCTCAATAACACATATGGCATTCAATACTGCACTTTGAATTCAAGCCTCGGATCTATCGCCGAATCTTTAATCAGACAATTGTTGTCGTTGCGTAATCAATAGCAACTCGTGGCGAATGTTGACGACCACGCGTAATCCTCGCAAAAGCCTAACAGCATGTTGAGCAGTACGCAAAAATTAAAGTATCCTTCTTCTGTGTCAGATCTAGTGTTCCATCCAGCGTTCAGCGCAATCAAAAATTTGTCATACGTTGTTCTTGATGGTAACTCTGACGTTTCTGTTGCGATCAATTTTCACATCGTTGAGTTCGTATCAAATTTTATCAAACATGAACGCGACGTAATTATTTGCCAATACCGCGGTAGCACCTTGAACCTCTCTGTTCCTCGTTAGTTTTCCCTCCCCCCCATAAAAAGCTTTCGCACGACAATGTGTATAAATCCTGTATGGGTATTTTTATCTCGTCGCTGTAACCAAACCGTTTGTGTTGGCAAATGGATTGTACGTGTGAGTCTCAATCTTGACGATGCGACCGTCGAAGATCGGTTTATCCTCAATTTTTAAGATATCAGTCATCTCAAATGTTACGCACTGCGAATTCCGAAGATTGTAAAAATGTAACGTTCGATGCGCTGAACTTCTTCCTGATGTAGCTGGATGAATGTTATCGAGCTGTGACGTCACCGGCTGTGACGATAAAGAATACATTATCTCGTGCGTTCCGTTCCGTTTAGCACGAGTATCTCACGCTCGCGATATCGCTGTCGTCGCACGTATAATCTGACAGAGATCTCTTTTCCTCGAAAATTGACCGATCGTCCGTTTTAATCGACAACACGTTAGATCCATAATACTCTGTGCGATGATTGGTAGATAATGACTTTTGCATCTTTCCGATATCTTATATGCCCGACGCTTGGCGAAAAGTCGTGTATCGTGTACGCATTTTTGTCGTTGCAGTACACGCCGCGGTCACGTTACACTCTACGCGGATAACGTTTACATTCATTGTGTTGATCGACACATCCGATTCGTACTATCTTTGCGGTTGCAGTATACACTTTGACGAGAATCCCAGCAACGATCTGACACTGTCAGCCACTGTTAGGCTTGCCAAAGTTACTTCTGTAGGTGCATCTAATCTCGCATCTCATTGTGTTGTAATTCGCGCAGTATTCTCCACCCTCATTATCGTCGTTGTTATTGTTGCTATTGTGATCGTGCACTACATCAACGGTTCAAGCGCGTCGCTGCGCGGATATTTGCATAAAATCGCGTTTCAAAAATTCATTTATGTCTCGCACTTTGTACAAACCTGGGAATTGTAATTTCCACCTCGTCTTTACCGAAATAAAATTTATTGTTCGATTCTTTCACGTTTGGTATCATGTGATAAGTCTCAAAGAGAATATCACACGATACCGATTAGATTATCAGACCAAGCTCGTAGTCGTCGTCACACAACTTCGACAGGAAAGTTTGCCATGAGGACATTGCTCTTACTGCGTAAGTGTCAACGACATTATGGAAAAAGCGTTCGATGAATATTGAGATTTTGCGGCACCTTGTCGGGCTTTTTAAATACGCGCGTCTTGACCGTTTCTAGAAACTGCAAGCACATCTGTTTGTTTCAGAAGTTTCTGATCGTACGTCTGATAGGAAGTGCAATTGTTACTCTACCGTCGTAACACCGTTCCCGAAATATCGCGGCAGATCCTTGGTCGTGATTACCAAAACTGTCAAAATAAACTACGCTGTCGTTCCTCTTCGCGTAAGCTACCTAATGACTACTTGGCCCCGTCGCATTGTCCAAATTCACGATACTACTTTCGTTTCGAAACGTGCGTCAATAACTCATGAAAACGCCTCTAAGACGCAAGCACGTCCAAATTGCACGTTAGTAGTTGCACTCGAGGGCATTTTTATTGTTTCTTGAGCGTTTTTTTTTCTTCGCTACACCCTGTCCACGTTTGTAGAGGCTGAGAAACAATCGGCGTCCGTATTTATACGGAGCGAGATATAGTTCGCGGCCCTGTTCCATCGCGCGATCGTAACATTGCAGCTCCTTCAGCTAACGTCGCGCGGTTTTGCTATTACTTACCGCTTTTGCTACGCTGATCACTTTGCCAATCAAGGATCCAAACGCGTTCAACATTGGTAGACACGATAAAGGCCTTGTTTCGTCGGTAGTATCCGTTTTTTCATTATCTTTTTCATTGTCATCTTCTTCTTCGGTTTCATGCTCATATCGATCTTGATCTTGGCTTTCATAGCTGCCCAGTCGGCAGTAGCGGCGGTTTTCTCCCTCAGCGCCGAATCTCTCGCAGTGACGCGACCTAGCATTTTATTGGCAAGCACCTTGTCCGCCGTGTGTCTATTGGTGAGATCATTGCTTCGAGAATACGCAATGTCATGTTGTCGGCACGCCGCGTCCAGTAGATTTATGCCTGTGTCACCTCTGGCTAATGGCTTCGTAAGCCAAGTACCTGGACCGCAAAACTGGTAGCTCGAGATATGTAATTCGAAAGGAATAGCGTTTATCGCTCGATTCAGCAGACCGCCGCGTGGCGCAGATATTCGCTGCAGTCCTTTATCTTCAATGCTGGACCATCGATGTGCATCCGCTGCTACGATTGATTATACGTAGGCTGTTGGAAAAGTTTCTGCAATCTAGTACTTCCAGTAGCGCCAATGTTCTGCTACTATCATATCCGTAAAATTAGACGTTTTTAACCTATAATTCAATTGACAGTTTGTACCCAAGCCAACTAGTTTTGTTTGCATAGTATTTTAAAAGAAGTTATTTTGTAAGAAAATGAAAATTTCGGGCAATGATTTTTTACGATTACAAATGTAATCTAACTCCGAAACAATGCATCGATCGACTTCATTTGGCTTTTGGGGATGAAGCACCATCCAATAGAACTGTTTATAATTGGTTGCCGAATTCCAACGTGGACGTATCTTTCTTAGTGATGAATTTCGAGAAGGTCGTCCATCCACGTCTGTTGTTGCCATTAATGTTGATATTGTGCGTGAAATGATTGAGCGAGACTGGCATATAACATACCGCGAGATTCAGGCATCCTTAGGCATTGACATGAAAGCAATATATACGATTTTGCATGATCACTTGAGCGTACGGAAACTTTGCAGTCGTTGGATCCCACACAATTTGACCGAAGCTCAAAAACAGGCTCATGTTAAATGAAGTGAAGAAATGCTCAAGAAATTCAACCTTAGTCGGTCAAATTTGGTCTACAACATCGTTACTGGGGACGAAACATGGATCTATTCGTATGAGCCCGAAAGTAAACAACAATCCACTATTTGGGTATTTCAAAATGAACCGAAGCCAACAAAAGTTGTTTGTCCATGCAGTGCTGCCAAGCAAATGATTGCTTGTTTCTTCGGTTATACCGGACATGTGACAATCTTTAGAGAATCGAAGGACTGTAAATACTGATATAACGCTAAACGATAGCGCGATCGATTGCGTGCACTGGGACGATCCCAATGAGCTAATGGATCGATTGCTCGATGCTTCGCACCGAGCGGGCAACAACGCTTACAACGAGATATTGTCGATCATTGAGAAACTCCACAAAGCCGGTCTCGTTATAAATTAAATTGCGTATTGATGAAATGGGTCGGTTGAATTGTGCCATTGAGAAAAAATTTTTCTTTGATTCCTGTGTCGTGCGTATCACGTGCCGAATTATGAAAAAGAAATCCGATGAAAAAAGAGAAAAAATTAGCTTCGAGAGATATCGGCTTGTCACATCCATATTCGCTTCCACAGAGGCATCACACATCACTACATACTCACCGTCATCGATATGTTGAGTATGTAAGTACGCGGGTCATCAAGAATAAAGGTGAAAGCGAGACAGCTAAAGCTATCACTGAGATCATTCCAAAAAGTAAGAGATATCCAAAAAATCTACAGACTGATATGGGAAAAGAATTTTACAACGTTAATGTGTAACGGCACTTAAAAAAACGCAACATCAATCATTATTCAACGTACTCCGTAATAAAGGTGGTCATACAGCGATTCAATCGCACATTAAAAAACGATATGTGGAAGATGTTTACACTTATCGGAAACTATACGAGTATACCTCGAGAGATGCCAACGATTCGATGACATGCCGCTCGTACCATTCACGCAATTTCGATGTTTGAAAGAGTTCATAGTTTTTAGTATTAATACTTTTATTGGCACGTTTATGACTCGTCGCAAATTCGCCGTTAAATATGATGTTCACTTTTATATAGTTATGTCTTTGTATTGTGTCTTGCACTTATTCGAGCACTACACTGCTGATGTCTTCTAAAAATCGTCGCGACTCGATATAGTCTGCGTTAATTACCGCACCAGTTTTCCAAATTCGATTTTCAAACATTGCATCAATCTCTCCAAACAAAAGATCTTTCCGCGTTATTGTCACTGTTATTGGTAGTGCTCGTGTAATCATTATCAAAATGCAAAAATCGTCTTTCAAATTGAATCTTTGCACTCTCGAGTCGTGCAATTGTAACGATTAGAGATTGTCTATATTCAATAGAAAGCCGTGGACGGTTGACATGATTGCACTCTTCAAGTTGTTTAATAAATTCATTACATTCTTCTATCCACGCGAAACACTCCTTCAAGGTAGCAATTTGATGGAATCGCTTCAACAGATCGCGCTCTGCTTGACTGAAATCTCGATCCATGTTTACAACGATTTACTAACAGTAAAACGAGTTCGCTCTCATCAGATTTCAACGTACTATAATCTGGCACATTTTTAGACTGAATTTATTTTTATCTGGAATCCCCTCTTTTCAGAATAGAGCATTATGCGCTTATTTTTGAAGTATGCTTAAAAAAATGCCCCATAAAAATTTATGAAAATACAATTCTATCGAGTTTCACTTACATTTACATTTTTACTAACGTTGAAACGTATTGTAAAAAATATGTTCGATTGTCATGTGCCCTCCCAAAAAGAATAAACGATCAAAGCTCTTTTATCAAGAGAAGGAGATATTGCATTTCAATATCATCGATTTCGATAGCAGCCAGATATTGGCACTCAATCGACTAATTATGAGACTTAGTCGTATTTATTTAAAATAATTAATGTTGTTTCTAGAAAAATTACATTACGCCATATCTTAGCCGAAAAATGGTTGGAGCAAATACTGGTGAATATTCTTTGTAACACTTTTTGTTTTATAATCATTTATTTTTTTTATTGTTTTTGTTCATGGCGATATTCCTTTTTGATATTTTTTGTTGTCTATACGTGACTGCAGTCCCCAAATTCTGTGATGTCTTATTACCATTTCGCATGACATCATACCCCCACCTTCGAAGAATTCTCCACGCCCCGCATTTCCAAGAACTTCCTCTATTACACTATAGATTGATCATATCTGAGTGACACGTCATCGTACACGGACGTGTGTTCTAAAAATGAGTGATCTTTATATTTAATTTTAATATTTCTACTTTTTAAGTTTTAATATGTTCAACAAAGTTTTAGTACAATGCTTCGTGTTCCGTGATGATTAACAACGCTACATTTTTGTCAATTTGCGAGTGATCTAAACATTATGGACATGTGAAGCTAATTATACTTGTATCATTCTTACTGAGGAGGACTCCAAAGAGAATCGAATCGTTCAAAATAAAGAAAACATCAATCCAATATCTAATTATTGATTATTTACTAAATAATTGCGCCGTTTATTGTTGCTGACTCTCATTAACCTACTATATTTATCTTTTTGTATTATAAAATTCGAGAATCCTAATATAATTATTGTTATTGATAAAATTAAGCTCATTCAATGCGTTTTTGCACAAAATGAATGAATCTGACAACAAAAATGTCGTTCTGACGATTGTGGATCGAGGTACTAATCGATAAAGTTGACGACTACCATATTCAGATTAGTCACGTCGATGCATGATGGCATAGAGACATGAAAACATGTAAATGAGGTTACAATAAATATTTTCTGCTTCAATTACACACAAATTCTCCGCTTTAAAATACACTCTTTACTTCAAGAACACAAATAATTTTCTACATAATTTTTGTTTTTACAGCAAAAAATTTATTTTAATTAGGTAATTGTTTGCTTAAAAAACAAAATTCTCTTCTTTGAAAACAACTTTTCTACTATAAAAACAAAAATTATATTGAAAATAATGTGTACTTTTATAAGAAACCGTCGAATCCAACAAACATTGTCTGCCAATATTTTAAATTACTTTCCTCTACTAACGTTTTCATAGATTTACGAATAAATATTTCTAAAAATATTTTTTCTTATTCATGATTATTCAAATCATATAAAACTATTTATTTCGAATGAAGTAACAAAGAAGTTTCCTTATACATATACATGATGAGAATGTTTAGATGGATGAATATTACATCAGTAATCGAGTAATTATTAAGTAATGGGATTGCTTATGGATTCGTTAATGGCAATTACATCGCGTTACTAAATGTATAAGTTATGTTGTATTAATATAATATTGATTGAATATATCAACTGAATACGAGATTGTCAATTACGGTCAGAGTTAAATGTTAGAGTAATACTAATATTCTTGAGGTTTCCACAGGTGCTTTCTATTATATATAAAGACTATGCGTTTAGCGGGTTTCCTCTGTATTCAGATCCATTCTTGGAATGCCAACATTTTATGAACCTTTCTGTTCTTCACCCTGATGAAGTGGACTGCAAGGTTCACAAAACATTAGCATTCCAAGAATGGATCTGGACATGGAAACCCGCGAAACGCATAATCTTTCAATAGTTAGAGTAATACATCAATATATATGTATCTTAAATGCAATTATTTCAAAATTATGATTTTGTGCGCCAATTACTTTCGGTTTTTTGTAACTCAATTAATCTAAGATGCTAATAAAATTCCCCAAATTAAATTAAAAGCTGTAAAGAACTTATTGCAAAAAATATTACCTAGACAGGAAATTGAATTTAGACTTCATATATGTACCTAAAGTCGCCTATTATGGGATATGTTTCTAATATGAGATAGTGGAGTTTCTGCTAAACTAATATGCGTATGTTTTTGGTTCTATTATGAACTTTTTATTTTTAGTGTGTGAAACTTGTTTAATAGAAAATTCATTATTAGATCATGTGTGCAGTTGCAAAGAAAGATTTTGTAAAATTGAATGTTGTCAAATTTTATTGAGGTTAGTCTTTAAATCTTGCTTTATTATATATAAATAAATATTATGTAATAAAGTCTGTATACATAGATAGTATATACATGATATTGTAAGATCATATTCATAGAAAAAAAAAATACATAATATAATAATTTGATTAACTGTAAAGATTGAATTTGGTGATCGTAAAACCGCAAGGCATGAAAGTGGTAATATGAGACACTCAGGGTATTCTTAGCTAATATGAGAGCATCTAAACAATTCAATATCTTAAAGCGTACTATTGTACGAAATATTAAAAATGACGAATCTATTGCTAAGATTACTCACACACACATACATATATTACTTACATACACAGATATCGAAAAATTATATAATTATTATGTATAACGTTTAATTTGTTCCTACATGGAATTTTAAAAAGAATGTATAAAAAGCTTTATTTTTTTCCTTAATTTTTTGTTATGAATAGCACCTTATACAAGAAAACCTTTATATCTCATATTAGGAACACTTTTTTTGAATGATCAAAATCGACACTTTTGATCAAAAATTTTACATACAACAAAGTATAACTATTATCAACTTCTATTTTTTGGCGATAAAACTTAAATATATTTCATGTCATGAATTTGACATGAAGATAAAAATTCAGATAATACATTAAATACGTAAATAACAAGCCTTCAAAAAAAGATATTATACTTCATAATAGGCGACTTTATACCCTACCAATATATCATGTTAGCGTTGTCCTCAGAGACTAGCGTTCTCACAGATACAAATATATTTTGCAATAAGCGTTTTACGAATTTTAATTTAATTTGGGGAGGATTGTTAGTATCTCAGTTACAAGTTCAAACATAATCGGCGTATAATCAAAGTTTTTAAATAAATGTACATAAAATATTTATTACCCTGAATATTTGACTTTAACGGTAGTTGATTCGTATTTAGTTGATTTATTTATGTAAGCGGTTCTGTTTCAAATATTAATATTTTATAAGCGTCTTCCATAAGATTAAGAATATTATTTTAGAAAAAGAATAATTGTAAAAATGATTCAGTCTGTTGCGACTGACGTGGTAGAAATTTTAAATGTTTCTTCGAAAGACAATATTGAAACAAATCCGGACATCGATTAAGACAAAATCATATACACATATCCATGATGTAAATGTTTATTATTATTCTCCAACATAGCAATCTTATTACTTAATGACTATCCTGATTACTGATGAAATATTTGATTTAATCTCAACATTTACATCATGTATATAAGGAAACCACTTCTTCGTTTCTTGATCAATTTAAATAATTTTATATGATTTGAAAGAGAAAATGTAAGAGTTAATGCGAGTCGTTGCGTAAAAAGAAAAAATACTACTATATTTACATTACATTAAATGTCTATATATATAATGATATTTTTGTAAGTTTTACTTCCTAAATTTACATTTTAAATTTAATAAATAATAATAATAAGGCTCTGTAAGTATGAAATAATATATGCAAAGAAAGGGCAAAGAGCCAGTAATGTAGTATCAAACTTTAATTAAAATTTAATCATAAAATTCATATACAAAACAATAAACAAACGTTTCGATCATAAAATATCATAAAATACCATAGATATTTTTATAGCGATGTTTGAATATTACCGCAACATTAAAAATGACTCGAGTCGAAACGTTTGTTTGTTGTTTTGTAATTATATGAATTATAATTAAAGTTTGTTACTACATTATTGGCTCTTTGCCCTTCTTTTGCATATATTATTTTTAATTATATTAAATATGTAAGAAATTAATATAAGAAATTTAATTTGCGAATATCATGATACGTTGTTTAATGTCTAATATCGATAAATGACAAAAGGGGACCCAACTTTGACCTTGATATACCATATGTTGTTAAGGTCATCACCCTGAGTGATTTCCAACAAGTTTTAGCCATCGCTCGTTGTTCGTTAAACAGTTATTATATAATCGAAGTTATATAATCGAAGTTAGTAATTATTTTTCTGCTTTACATAAAAATTCAGATAGATTTAGGCAGGGACAGAGGCATATGTGTTCTTTCTACATAAAACTGTTTGAGCAAATGTCTATAAGGTATTAACAAATAATAATTAAATAAAATAATTAATAAAAAAAATGATAAATTAGAAATAAGATGTTAAAAATGTTAAATATTAATTATTTATTAAATATTATTAACTCATTCGAAAAACATATCTGTACATTTATCACATGTGCATAGTCTTTTAAACAAATATTCTGCTACGTAAGCTGCTGGAAAAGTTTCTGCAAATAATACAAAAAAACCATGTAAAATTCGATAAATGGCTTTATTGTTTTTCAAAGTATTCGCCTTTAAGATCGATACTTTGCATATGCTGGAACCAATTTTTGAAGTATTTTTTCTACTCTGAGGCTGTAACCTCAAAAATCAGTGTATCGAAATGCTTCAACAGCTGCTTCAAGCGACATCAATTGCTCACACACATATAATACATCTTATGTTTGATGTTTGGGAACAAAAAAAAGACATTAGGTAATAAATCAGGACAATGAGCTATCAATTCGATATTTTTAAAAAATCAACGGTTTGACGAGCCTATTTTTGAGCTTCGGTCAAATTGTGTGGGATCTAACAACTGCAAAGTTTCCGTAATCGTGCAAAATCATATGTATTGTTTTCATGTCAATGTCCAAAAATGCATGAATCTCGCGGTACGTTACGCTCAATCATTTCACAGCATCAATATTAGTGTAACAACAGATGTAGACGAAGTTCGTCACAAAGAAAGGTGCGTTCACGCTGGAATTCGGCACACCAATTATAAATAGTCCTATTGGATGGTGCTTTATCCCCAAAAGCCAAATGAAGTCGATCGATGCATTGTTTCGGAGTTAGACTACATTTATAATCGTAAAAAATCATTGTCTGAAAATTTTCACAAAATAATTTCTATTTTTTCACAAAATCATTTCTTTTAAAACACTGTGCAAACAAAATTAGTTGGCTTGGTATAAACTATCAACTAAATTATAGATTAGAAACATCTAATTTTACAAATATGATAGTAGCACGTTGATGCCATTGGAAATACTAGATTACAGGAACTTTTCCAACAACCTACGTATATAATGTTAATAATGATATTCTCGAGTACAATAAATATGGAATATTAACTCGCAATTCTCTCCATAATCTTTCGATGACCTCTAGTATTAGGATCCACAAAATTTTCAGAATAATTTACAACTTTGTGTATATAATTTTCATTATTAATCGAATTGATAGCTCATTGTCCTGATTTATTACCTAATGTCTTCTTTTTGTTCCCAAACATCAAACATAAGATGTATGTGTGTGAGCAATTGATGTCGCTTGAAGCAGCTATTGAAACATTTCGATACACTGATTTCTAAGGTTACAGCCTCAGAGTAGAAAAAATGCTTCAAAAATTGGTTCTAGCATATGTAAAGTGTCGATCTTAAAGGCGAATACTTTGAAAAAATAACAATAAAGTCATTTATCGAATTTTACACGGTTTTTTTTGTATTATTTGCAGAAAGTTTTCCAGCAGCCTACGTAGCAGAATATTTGTTTAAAAGACTATGCACATGTGATAAATGTCATTAGTACCCTACAAGTGCAAAATATTCTTCGAATGTTATGTATGGTTATTATTAAAAAATCAAAACAAGTTATTATAATATATCGAAAATATTATATAATATTTTTTAATATTATGAGAGTATTCTATAAAGGTTATGTGTCCACTTATATAATATCTTAGGTATTATAGGACTATTAGGTATTGGTGACTCATGCATGATTAATTCGTATTAATTGAAGCGCAATAATTATCTCAAATATTATCTAGTTATTAAAATCATTTTCTCTTAAACTATTAACGGCAAAAGTATCTTGACTAAATTGTTTATCAGGACTTTCTCTACAAGTTATAAAAGTTTAAAGTCTTAATTTTCATTAGTTTACGGCAAAATGAATGATTTATAATAATTTGTAAATATGTTGCTCCTGGATCGATTATTCATAGTGATTGCTGGCGCGCATATACTCTATAAGCGCATAATATTATTTAACATTAAGTAATATTTTAGACATATTTTTAAAATATTAAATGTAACATTTTAAGAATATTATTCTAAATTTATATAATATTAAGCAATATTCTTGAAATATTAATGAAAGATTATATGTCCACTCCTAATAATATTGAATGATTATCTCTTAATCGATTATTGTTTAAGAGATATCGATATTTATAATAATAATTATAAATATCGATATCTCTTAAACAATAATTGATTAAGAGATAAT
>NW_017304642.1:384604-387642 GCF_001594115.1 Trachymyrmex septentrionalis
AAAGATAATCATGCAATATTATCAGGAGTGGACATATAACCTTTCATTAATATTTCGAAAATATTACTTAATATTATATAATTTTAGAACAATATTCTTAAAATGTTACATTTAATATTTTAAGAATATGTCTAAAATATTACTTAATGTTAAATAATATTATGCGCTTATACGAGTATGCGCGCCAGCAATCATTATGAATAATCGATCCAGGAGCAATATATTTACGAATTAATTTTAATAAAATTTCTAAAAGTCAATTTTCTACAGATATAATAAAAACTTTCTTTGTGTTACGTTCTATTCCGCCAAATATGCATTGTGTTTTCAAGATACAACCTTTATTAAATTTTCTACTGCTAAGTACCTTTGTCTATGACAATCCTTGATCCAAGTTGTTGCTATTCTCTTATTAATTAATCATTTGATAATTAATGCAAATAAAAATAATATAAAAATGTATACAGTCGAATCTCTATAAAACTTGTCGGAACCGACCAACCTCCGTAAAAGTAACAAATGCACATGCGCGAGCTATGTGCTCGACTATTATATGGAAGGTTAAGACCTTAGAACATATACACATGGAATGCTAATAGGACGCTCAAGCTGAAGCCAAGATAGTGGTTCCATTACGTCGTTCCATTTGAAACTGTGGGTAACCGAAATGCGGAATAGCGGAATAGATTGACGAACGGAATGACGGAACTGAGCATGCGCATTACGAATTTTAGTTCCACTATACCTTTCTCTCTCGCACCTATCTTGGCTTTAGCCCAATGCATTGGCGGTATAGGCAATGAGCATTCCATATGTATGTATATGTTCTAAGGTTTAGACATGATTTTTGCGGAGGTTAAAACAAAAATGGAGGTTAACTTTACGGAGGTTCGATATACATACATAATGAGCATATATACTTTATTTGAACATTAATTTATCTCTCTGCAAAAATGTGTTAAATCGATAACAATTTTATCACATATTTGTAATTTATTCCATTAAAAAAATGTCGTGGTGGTTTTATTAACAAAAAATATGCAATAAAACAAGAAATCTCTATTATATTCAAATAAGCTTTAGCAGATCAAGTGTGTTCAATATGCTCATCTTAAATGTACATATTACACGTTGTCTTTTTTGTCCATGTACAGCTTTATAATATTTATAAATGCAGTGAATGAGAAAATTTTTGGATGTACCTAATGAGAAATGATAATGGAAACGACATCGAATCAATGTCGAATCGACGGGCCAAGGCGAAAGGGCAAAGGCTATCGCGGAAATCAAGATAGCATATATATAGATAATCAAGATATAAGCACGACCGCAAATGCAGTTATTGAATTGTAATAAAATAACCGCCGGTGTTATGTGTAAAACTGCTAAATATATTTCTACTCTAAACTACAAAGTTGTTTCTTGTCATCTCCCAAAATCCTCTGTGGATCCGCAAACCGTGCCGTAAAACAGTACGGTTCGCGGATCCACAACAAATTGGTGACAGCAGTGGGATCCACATAACTGATCCAAAACCCGGGAGCAGCAACAGCATGTAAATAAGGTGGATCAATTAAATAGGCAAAGAAGCAGTCTAAGGTGGAAAGCAAAAGCCAGATTTCCGTCCAAGCACCCGGTAGAGTAAGTCAACGGCCACGATGCAGATAACAGCATAACCCGAGAGGCGCGATTTGCCACACGATGATTCAGCATACGTCAGGCAATGGAACAGCGGACAAGTAACATGCGATTAACCGCTTTAATGTAAGTTCGAAAGCCTTTCAATCATTTTAATCATTGTAAACGGATAAATGTCCGGAAGCGAAAACAATCGCGACAGACGTAATGCTCCGATACCTTCGCAAATATACAGCGAGCCTAGGACATCCTAGAATTAGCCAAGTAAACCCTGTGCGAATTGTCGAAAAAGCCGTGCGACATACGCGATAACGTGCGCTGTGTATTGGAACCGCGATATTCAAGCGATAGCATCTGATTCGAAACCTCATCCGAATATTGTTATTGAGCGTGTATTCCCATTCGTGGATTTAGATGACAGTTTACTAGCCGATAATAGGATAGAACAACGAGAACCCTCATTAATTTCATACAAGAATAATTTATTTGAAAACGCACGCGCTAATTCGATACCAGGAGACGCATCAACCGTCAATCTCGCGTAAAAATGATGAGATCGCGAACAATCCGATCCTGATAGCGCGGAAATAGAAGCAGAGATAGATCGTCTCAGAAATACTATAGGACGAAAATACTCAGGAATACTATAATAATATAACGCGCGCACGAAGCACCAATTCAAAGTAGGCAAGAGGAAATAGAATGACGCAAATTACGGGAATGCGAGATCGAATGAGCAGGATGGAAATTACAACTTACGATCGAAAACTTCCGACTTGCGTACCTTGACGATAGCTAAACGTCACTTATGGACGGATGCAAAATGACGTGGGGGAAGCAAGAAATCGACCCGTGGAATATTTAAGATTAAAAGGTACACAGAGTTTGATACCGGAAATAGACGACCATTCGCGGCAGAAGATGCAGGAATTTATAAGCGCTAGCACCTATGCGATGGAGAAGATCAATTTCGCGGAAAAATTAGCCTTGTTAAAAGAAATAGTAAACAAGAAATTGAAAGAAAAACTCTTATTAGATTTCCAAACTAGAAGCATGACAGATTTCGAACAATTACGGCGAGAGATAGAAATCAATTACTTAGGAAAACGCGGAACATCACATCTACAATTAGAATTTAAAATAAAACCCAGGCGAAAACGCTCGCATCTATGAACGATGCGTGGATACTTTAATTATGAAGCTATACGAATTGTTGATCGAAAAACGAGAAAATATAAGCGAGCAGAAGTGAGCAATTTTAGAAATGATTCAGGATCAAGCTTTATTAAATTTCGAGCTGGAACTGTGCGACAATATTAAACTAGTAATACGATCACAAAAGTACTCAAGCCTGCAAGAAGCTATCGAACGTGTAAACATTGCTATTCAGATAAAACGAA
>NW_017304642.1:387742-389165 GCF_001594115.1 Trachymyrmex septentrionalis
AGGCTATGCAAGAAGCTATCGAACGTGTAAACATTGCTATTCAGATAAAACGAAATAAGCGACAAAGTGAGAGCGAAGAATTGTCGTACGCTAGCAGCAAAGAAGAAAAAGAGAAAGGGAGAACGCGAAAAACGCGAGTCGCTAGCGAGCATCAAATTAATTAGTGATAGCAAAACCCGTACAGGAAAATAACGCTGATCCCCCGCAGCGAAACAATAGTGCAAGCGATCACAGATAAAAATTATGTGGGAATAGTTCAGAAATCAGAGAACACTAGACCAGGAATATTTATGAGAAAGGAATATTTACCAGGAAAATTGGTAGCACTCAACAATTATACATGCCCAATAAACATGTTAAATACTACGGGAGAAAACGTCGAAATAATTACTCGTAACAATAGAAGAGTTACAAGTGAGTGACCGAGAAAACGTACATACACTACAAGAAACAGATAATGAAAGTTATCACACTAACATTACCGAGGCACGAGCGTGTACAAATGCAGATAAGAACCGAATATCTAAATAAAGAAGAAAAGAAAATCGTCGAGCAAATATGCGAAGATTTCAATGATATTTTCCACTTAGAAAAAGATATTATATATTAACTCACACAACAGCCGTAGCACATGAAATTAATGCACGCACCGATAGTGCATCCGTAAATGTGCGATCTTATCGGTTTGCCAGAAAAGCATAAGGAAGAGGTAAACCAAATAAGGAAAATGCTACAAGATGATATTTGTCTCAGCGCGAGTCAGTGGAATGCGCCACTGATCGTTCCAAAAAAGAGCGATGCTTTAGGAAAACAAAAACTTAGAGTAGTGGTACATTTCAGGAAACTTAACGAATTAACCATAGTTGACTCATTTCCTCTACCAAACATAACCGACATTTTAGACCAGTTGAGAAACGCCAAATATTTCTCTACACTGGATTTAGCATCGGGATATCACCAAATTCCTATGAGGATAAAAAAATAAAACTGCTTTCTCTACCTCGCACGGACATTATGAATTTAATCGAATGTCGTTCGGGTTAAGAAATGTACCCGCGACATTTCAAAGACTATTGAACACAATATTAGCGGGAATACAAGGTTTGAGATGCCTCGTGTACTTAGGTGATATAGTTATTTACGGACCAAGCCTAGAAGAACATAATAAGCGTCTTGTCGAAGTAATGCAACAATTATGTAAATATAATTTGAAACTACAACCCGACAAGTACGAGTTTCGACGAAAGGAAGTAATATACGAGGGTCGTTTGAAAAGTCCGTGCAAAGTCAGAGAGATGACACTACTGGCGCGTATCAAGGTTAGATTTAGTTAGTAGCATCTCTTGGAGGAACACACACCAAGTTACAGCCAGATCGGTCTATTTGTTTGTGTTTGGCATTCATTTGAATCGAGGAAGTCGAG
>NW_017304642.1:389386-403435 GCF_001594115.1 Trachymyrmex septentrionalis
TCGGACATACGTAGGCTGCTGGAAAAGTTTCTGCAAACAATATGAAAAAAAAAAACATATAATGCGGTAAACAGCTTTATTGTTTTTCGAAGTATTCGCCTTTAAGATCGATACATTTTTGCATACGCTTGAACCAATTTTCGAAGCATTTTTTCCACTCTAAGGCTGTAATCTCAGAAATCAGTGTACGAAATGTTTCAACAGCTGCTTCAGACGACTCAAATCGCTCACCACGCATCTTATTTTTAATGTTTGGGAACAAAAAAAAGTCATTAGGTGATAAATCAGGTGAATACGGACAATGAGTCATCAATTCGACATTATTACTGGATAAAAAATCAACGGTTTGACGTGCTGTGTGATAGCTGGCGATGTCATGATGAAGGATGATGCGACGATTTCGGTTTGTTCTACGCAATTCATTTATGACTTCTGGCAAACAAATTGTTCTATACCAATCAGTATTTACAGTCCTTTGATCCTCTAAAGCCACGGCTGTCACATATCCGGCATAACCGAAGAAATCAACAAGCAATCATTTGCTTGGCAGCACCGCGTGAACGAACAACTTTTGTTGGTTTCGGTTCATTTTGAAATATCCAAATAGTGGATTGTTGTTTATTTTCGGACTCATACGAATAGATCCATGTTTCCCCAGTAACGATGTTGTAGACCAAATTTGACCGACCTCGGTTGAATTTCTTGAGCATTTCTTTGCTCCATTTAACACGAGCCTGTTTTTGAGCTTCGGTCAAATTGTGTGGGATCCAACGACTGCAAAGTTTCCGTACGCTCAAGTGATCATGCAAAATCGTATATATTGCTTTCATGTCAATGCCTAAGAATGCCTGAATCTCGCGGTATGTTATATGCCGGTCTCGCTCAATCATTTCACACACAGTATCAACATTAGTGGCAACAACAGATGTGGATGAACGACCTTCACGGAATTCATCACTAAGAAAGGTATGTCCACGCTGGAATTCAGCAAACCAATTATAAACAGTTCTATTGGATGGTGCTTCATCCCTAAAGCCAAATGAAGTCGATTGATGCATTGTTTTGGAGTTAGATTACATTTGTAATCGTAAAAAATCATTGCCCGAAATTTTCATTTTCTTACAAAATAATTTTTTTTAAAATACTATGCAAACAAAACTAGTTGGCTTGGGTACAAACTGTCAATTGAATTATAGGTTAAAAACGTCTAATTTTACGGATATGATAATAGCAGAATGTTGAAGTCACTGGAAGTACTAGATTGCAGAAACTTTTCCAGCAGCCTACGTATAATAACCGAAAAGGGAATACGTCCAGATCCCAGTAAAGGCTGTAAAGGATTTTCCTGTGCTTAAAGAAATTAAGGATATATAATTGTTTGTCGAATTAGTCGGATACTACCGGAAACTCATCAAAAATTTTTCAAAAATTGTGAAGCCTCTAACAAACTTAATAAAAAAGGAAGTTACATTTGACTGGAAAATGGAACTACAGACTGCATTCGAATTATTAAAAGTAAAGCTCACAACAGCACCTATATTAAGTTACCCGGATTTCACTCAAGAATTTGTGGTAACTACTGACGTGTCGGATCTTGCAATTGGAGCCGTATTATCACAAGGTCCGTAGGTCCCTCAAGACTGTCCGATTGCTTACACGAGCCGAATATTAAATAAAGCTGAACGAAATTATAACACTACGAAGAAAGAATTACTAGCAATAGTATGGACTGTCAAATATTTTCGCCCATATTTATACGGTACGACCTTTACTATCATAACTGATTACAGACCATTAGTCTGCCTTTTTAATGTAAATGATCTAGGCTCGAGATTAATGCGCTGGAGATTGAAATTAGAAGAGTATGAGATCGTACATAAGGCTGATAAGGGTCAATGCAGATGCTCTGAGTCGAAATTCAATCCGGAACGACAAACAAGTATATAACGTTCAAGCAAAAGAAAGGGAAGACAACACCAAAGAAGACAAGGAGGGCATATTACTAAAGAATATACGAAAGAAGAGAAACAGCAAATACTATATGAGTATCATGATGCACCCGCAGAGGGGCATCAAGGGGTATTACGAACGATAAAAAGAATAAGATTGCTACATGACTGGCGTGGACATCACAAAGGATGTCGAAAACTGTAGTAAATGCAAATTCTGTCAGAAAAATAAATTGAGTCAAAAAACGAAAATGCCTCTCGTATTAATGGATACACCCGAAAAACTCATCAAAAAGTGTGCCCTTGACATAGTAGGGCCACTGCCGATTACGATCGAAAGAAATAAATATATCTTGACTTTTCAAGATAGCCTGATGAAATTGAGCAAAGTGATATCGGTTGAGAATCAAGAGGCGTCAACGATTGCCAAAGCATTTGTTATAAAAATAATAATGGAGCATAGAATTGAATAGAGCTGAAGAAATCCTTACAGATCAAGGAACCAATTTCACGAACGAAGTATTTAAAAATGTATAAACTCTTAAAAATTGAGAAGATACAGACAACGGCATCCTGAGAGTAACGGTGCGTTAGAGCGTTTACATCGAACTTACGCGGAATATTTACGACATTATATAAACGACAAAACGAGTCGTGAAAAAACCTTTCAAGATACGGCGATATGATTCTATTCTATGACGAAACGATAAGATGAGGAAAATTTAAGAAGCTATAATCGAATGAATAGGCCCCTATACATAGAAAAACATAACGATGTGAACTACACAATAAAAATGGGACGAAGACTCATACATACAAGACTAATACATGTACACGCGAACCGAATGAAATCATTTATTGCATTAAGCAGATAGTCAGAGCAGAAAACCGACAAATTAGTAGTAAGCATATTAATAAAAGTTAGTTAAGAAACAATGAGATACTTACGTAGGCTCGATAGGGTGGTGGTATCTTCTCCACGATTCGCCGCCCTGTTATAGTGCACATATGCATCTGGAAGTTACAAAGGGCGCGCCAATCGCGCACCTGCCGAGAATGGACACGTGCTTCGTATTCCTGCAGGTTGCATGCAACCTGCAACCAGTAACTGCGAAGACAGTTATCGCACGTAGAAGTACGAATGCAAAATACGAATTGCATCGCAAACACCGCATTTGAATAAAATACTTAAGAAGCAAACTAAACAGTACAGCAAGGTAAGGATTCACCAAAAAATAATATGAATCCTTATCTTACAGATATTGCTTGTGTGGAGTTACATGGATGAAACCGACACCTGAATCCACACCAATATACTGCTGTGAATCGTTCCGTCATACGCCCGACATATATTTCAAAGAAATCAGGTTGATGAATCAGGTGGAATCAGAATGGAAACTCGTAATCAAATTATCATAGATGTTACTGCTCTTAGGACTCGATTTAAGTAGCTTCAAGAGTATTTAAAAAACGAAAAAGCGATATGAAAAAGTCATCGCCAGAAACATGCGCGAATATAATGCGGATATTAGAAAAGGAAAATATCCAATTTATCGCATCGCTAGAACAGTTAAGAATATTATACAATACAACTCCAATATATAAGAGGGGGTTAATAAACGCTATCGGCGCAATCAGCAAAACGCTGTTCGATATAATGTATGCTGACGATGCGCATCGAATAAATGAGCAACTACAAATACTTCAAGATAACCAACAGGTATTATAGCATGCAGCAAAGCATTAATTAAAAATATTAAATGCGATTATTGGATACATCAGTAGTCTCAAAAAGGCAACGACCTATAATGAAAATTTGTTTAATGTTACGAGGAAATGCAATTAGACATATATATGCAACAAGAAGATTTAGATGAACATCTACAACTCCTATTACCGCCATCATGACAGATTTAACAGTGGACTTAGAGAAAACGTTAGATTATTTAGCGTACTCGAAAGAAGGTTCAGTTCTCACTCGTTTATTACCGTTAGAATAGATAATAATAGATTTGCGGGAAGCCGTGTCACACTAACGAAAGGTTTGCATTTTCCATTTCAAATAAAAGTAGAAAATTGGAATACTATCCAAAAATACATAACAATAAATACATAACAATTAATACATAACGCATTCTATTTTAATTCTTATATATTTACTACGCTCAAGTTTCCAATAATTGCGTACAAAATAATACGTGTGATACCTCTACCTTCTTATCTACACTCAAATATAGTTACTTTCGTGAAGATTAATCATCTATTAATAGCATTAGATAAAGCATTAGATAAAGAGAATAGTTATTATACGTTACTACATGAAAGTGACTTAGATAGATGTATACAAGATACAACGACGTATACACTTGCGCACAAACGTTCCCAATATATTATATTAAATCTAACGCGCCATCCGAAGTACTAATATTTATAAATGCGCCGGGACAACTCCAAAATTGCGAAAATGGATACGTCTCATCCAGTACCACCCTGTGGATTACGCTCACGGAGGCTTATATTTGGTTATATTCCACCAAGGGAAGTCAAAAAATTTCAATTATCTGTAATAATTTTGAAAGTGAAATAGAAATTAAGGAAACGGGTAAAATTAAATTAAGCGGAGATTGTAAATTATCTCTTAACATTACGAACACAATCGTCTCAAAACGTGCAGTATATTAAGGCATATCTACCCGAGTATAACCTAACATATGTACAATCTCGAAAAAGATATTAAAATCGACCTCCCAAAGCATATTCTTAAACAATTAATTAAAGATCCTAAGGAACTAACTAAATTAAGTTTAAATCTAAGAAATATCCAGGAATATTTAAAAAAAAGTAATAAATATGTATTCAACAATAAATATATTATTATGTATATATAACAATAAATATAATGTATCCCATAGGAACAGGTACTGTTATCTTAATTATAATTAATATTATATGTATCATGCTATATGTAGTCAATAAGTGGAGACAAACAGAAGACGCAGAAATACAAAGGCGTTAATACTATGTTATATTAATATTAAGAAATGATTATAAGAAACATTGTAAATCGGAAAAATTTTGTAAGATAATAGAGCGAGTTAAGGAAACTCGTTTCCTTTCTTCAAAGAAGGAGGAATGTCACGAGTGCTAATTGCACAAGTGACAATTGCACCACGAACGTGCCAAAAATATAAATGATTAAATAAATGATTGCCGAAACCGATTTATTAAAAATCCTTACAGATACTTTTAAATAATTAATATAAAAGGAGATCCTGAGCAAATATAAATTGTAAACTTAAAAAATGCGAACTTAGAAGTTGCGCGGAAGCTGTCCTCGTTCGATAAGGGAGTTGACGGACCAACGCAGAAGGACCAAGGTTACCGCGAAAATCAAGATATATAAGCGCGATCGCAAATGCGGTCATTGGTCAGAAAATTGAAAGAAACTTGTTGCGTTACTTTGCCCGTCGTCTAAATGAAATTGTAACAGTATCTACCGCGACATGGATAGTGCTAAGTGGAATTATAATAAAATAACTGCTGATATTATGTGTAAAACTGCTAAATATATTTCTACTTTAAACTACAAAGCTGTTTCTTGTCCCGAAGTCCTCTGTGGATCTACGAACCATGCCGTGAAACAGCAGCATAACACATTTCTCACTGGATATTTTCATAAGTTAATAAATTTCCACAATTTGCACATTGAATACTATCACAAATAATTTGTGTATTAATGAATACTGTATTAGATCATCAAAATTATATGTTAAATATATAAATTCATGTAAATGCAATATACTAATAACACTTGTTCATATCAATTACATATAACAGATCAAGAACCGTACACTTGGAAGGACTCAATAAAACTGCTAAGAATTTACAGACACGGAAGATAATAAGAACCCAAGTAGAACAATGTTTATAAAATGTTTAGGAATGGTTATTTTTGTTTTAAAACCGTTTAAAGTTATTTTACAAATGTTTTTTTAGAAACCGATTAAATAACCATGTTGTACAAACGTTTTAAAATCGTTGCTTTTTAAGATAAAATATAAATGAAAAGAATAAGTGAGTGACAAAGGATCGCATTGGAATTACTCGTATCATTTTAATGAAATAAACATGAATTTGTCAAGTTACAATGCTTAGATGTATAGCGGATTATTGCACAAACTCATTTTCGATTTTACCTCATTCGCGTTTTGTTCGTAATAGCTCTTACTTGAGGTACTCTATGTTAGAGTTATATAAGTAAAGCGCAAATATGATCCGTTTGTTGATTGGTGGGCGGTCGTCCATCAAAACCGGAAATATCGGACCCGCAGCTGTTCCGTATAACATACACATTTTTGTCATACGACAAAAACGCATAAATGAAATAGCCCTTAGGCCCAGTTGCACCAACGTTACTTTGACTTTAAGTGAGACTTAAAATTCTCTCTATCTCGTTTTAAAATCAAAAAAGAGACAGGAACAAAACGAGTTTTAGCCTCACTTAAAATTAAAATAATATTGATGCAACCGGGCCTTAGTATATCCTATATTTGCAACTACGCTCTAAATATAATATTTGTTTCTTTGAGAGAGACTAATCAGCGGTTTTTTAACCGCCCCTTCACTAGCTATTACGTGCTGTGTGGTGTAGCCGCTACAAGCTTCTAGCTAAACGTTTTACAGTAAAAAAAAACGTTTTATAATAATTTTTATACCGATTTCATAATTTAATTGATTGTTATTTCTAACGTTTCCTACACGAATATTAATAATGTATTAAAAACATTTATTTATAATTGTTATTCATGTTTTTTCAACAGTTTTTTAAGGTTTTTCTTCTACTTGGGAAATAAACTTGAAATGATGTCAATATAAACACGCGTTTAAATATACAAATTACAAATGAATGTCATCATATCACATTAGAGGAGCACGACTTCTACGTGAAACGACTCTCACCCCACCTCCCCCCCTGCTTACGGGGAAGGGGGGGAGCGCACGACTTCCACGCAAAGCGACTCACTCTGCCTCTTCCTGTTTAAGGGCGCACGACTTTCACGTAAAATTACTTTCACCCTACTGCCAAACGGCGCACAACTTTCCACGTCAAGCAAAGTTCATCCTACTCTTCTCCTTCGCGTAAAAAGTCGTGCGCACCTAAGCAGAAGAAGAGGTGGGAGTAGCTTCGCAGAAGTCGTATGCCTCTTAGAGTACATTCACACAAATTTGCATAACCACATAAACGTATGCATAAAGACAATTATCCAATCACGTTTTACATGCATCTTTATAGGAGAAATACGATTGGATAATTTCCTTTATGCATATGTTTATGCGGCTATGTAAGTTGTGTGGATATAGCAGGGGAGGAGGTGGGGTAAGAGTCACTTTGCGCGTAAAGTCGTAAAATATATTTTACAGCAAAAAATTTCTGTTTTATATAGCAGAAAAAAAAAATTATTTCTTAAACTTTTGGGTTAATAACTTCTTAACGAATAACGAACGACGGTTAAAACTTGTTGGAAGTCAGGGTGATGACCTTGACAACATATGTCAAGCTCGTTAGGATAATTCAAGCTGGGTCCTCTTTTATTAATATTTACTAGTAAAATGTTTATAGAAAGACGTTCAGCATTACATAATGCGTTATATCAGTACAAATTTACCTTTTTAAAAAATGTAAAAAAAGCTAAGAATATATGTGTTTATCGAATAAAATCTGAACGTTCAATCCATATAATAGTAATTTTTAAGTTATTCTTTATGGATATTTTTATTCAAGGTCTTCTTATTCCAACCCAAGTAATGACAGATTTAATTCTACGTTAAAAATTACTTTTCGAAAAAACTAAAAAGTGTACTAAATAAAAAATTAAAATTCAAATGCTATAATATTAACTAATCAAGTTAAATTCTATTAAATTAAAGAGTAAAACCCAAGTAATACTATCTTTAGTATTTACTTAACTCTAATGACAAGTATCATTTGTATGAAAGATTAGATATCAACAACAATTGACGTCAAATTAAATCCCATACCAAAATAAATAAATAATACAGTCCAACCATCTTTCATTTTTATACAATAAAACTTAAGTATACATACGTGTGTGCGTGCGTGCGTGCGTGCGTGCGTGCGTGCGTGCGTGCGTGCGTGCGTGCGTGCGTGCGTGTGTCTGTGTGTGTCTGTGTGTGTGTCTGTGTGTGTGTGTGTGTGTGTGTGTGTGTGTGTGTGTGTGTGTGTGTGTGTGTGTGTGTAGCCCCCTATTATGAGATAGGTGCCTAATATGAGATAGCGGCGTTTCTGCTAAATTAATAAACGCTATCTATTGTCTCCATCATGAATTTATTGCTCTTGGATTGAAAATTATTTAGTAAAAAATTCATTATTACATCATGCCTGTAGTCAATGTAAAAACAAATTTTAGAATTTAGATGTCTTCAAGTTTCATTGAGATGAGCCTTTAAATCTTGTTTATTATTTAATAAATATATATTTGGCAATAAATTCTTCATGTAGTGATAGAGTAAAGTCATACTAATACAAAAATACGGGATATGTTAAATTGTTTAATTATAGAACAAATAAACAAAATAAATGGCGAAAAAGAGTCGTCGCATAATATATATAATTAAAGATAATAGTCATAGATACATAAAATAAAAAGTAAAACGGCGTATATTAAAATATAAAACAAACAAGTTTCGGCTGCTGGATTGAGCCCTCCTCAGATGTTGATATGTCTGACTTTGACGATTACATTCCTATCATTGTCATGGGTTTTCACACCTGTCATGCATTGCGGCGGTTCTCATTTCCTGTTCGGATGCGTTGGTGAGTGAGCACTTGGCTTCTTATCTGCGGCGTGTTTAGTTTTTAAGTTTTTAAGTTTTTTAGTTTACTTATTTCTTATGAGTTCCCTTCCTTTTCCGTTTTTCAGTCAGCACTTGACTATGTTTCTTAACATCGGTTTGATTGCCCCATCGCATATACAACATTAAGCTACGTCGAGATCCATCACATTTGCTGATTTCCGCGCGTTAAAAATGTTGCGTCACTGAATGTTATCGATTTATTATTATTTTTTTGTTGTATTCTTTTATGTCTTTTATATTATATTCTTTTTACATCTGAGGAGGGCTCAATCCAGCAGCCGAAATTTGTTTGTTTTATATTTTAATATACGCCGTTTTACTTTTTATTTTATGTATCTATGACTATTATCTTTAATTATATATATTATGCGACGACTCTTTTTCGCCATTTATTTTGTTTATTTTATTTATACATAAAGAGTCTTTACACCGCTGTTATTTAATTATAGAAGTTAGATTTAATGATCATAAAACTATAAGGCTTGGAAATCATAATATGAGATACCCAGGATGTTTCTAATATCAAATATCTCATGCTTCTATGTTATAGTGAAAATTGTTGCTAAAGAGTAAATGTTATTGTATAATAATAAAAAGGACAACTGGAATGAACATCGAGTGCCTATATCTGCGATACTTGATTCCAACTACCTGAAAACGAGTCCTGAGTATAATCTATCGCATGCTTATTTTTCACGCACACTGGCTATGTTTGTTTGCATTTTAGAAACATGAAATAAAGTTTTTTAATTGCAATACTGATATATTTTGCGTTTTACTATCGATTTCTCGGGGCATCTCATATTAGGAGCACAATATTTTGACTTTATGATTTGCTCACCTTTTACATTTCTTTAATTTTCAAAAAAAAAATAAAATTTGAATTAAATTTTACATAATGTTATCTTAAAGCTTATTAAATTCTCTTCAAAATAATCTATTATTTTTTTAAATTTTGCCCATAGACTTCTAGCATTTATCCAAAATGACCTCGGTATCTCATAATAGGGGTCTTTCCTCTATATACTGAGTATTTTCTCCAGCTTGATCATTTAAAATATCTCCGTTATTTTTGATGATACGCGAAAATACTACAAGAAAAAATTTGGAAAGGACACATACTTTAATAAGAAAACCATTTTTCTCATATTCATAATTTTTGAGATTTCAGGGTCAGCGCGATTTTTTAAAAATAGAATAGCATTGTTACGTCCAAACTCCGGAAAAATGGATTTAAAGAGAGAAGGGAGTAGAAAGGATGGTCCGAATTTCGAGTCAGGGAAATCCCTTTAACTCGGGATGGACCACGTGCGAGCTTGTTAGGGCAAGGTTTTAATGAATACGAGGTTTACTGGAGGATTTCATAAGTGAACGAGAACGAGAAGAATAATTACTAACATTATTTATTTACTTGTCAAAAGATACGAATAACAGGCGATTATATAACAATAGGCGCATTTATATGGCACTAGCTATCAATTTAGGTACCGCATCTGTAGCGCCATCCTCTCTCTCTAACAGCTGACGAACATTTCCAATACACACCAACCCAAGTTCCATACACCGGTATATTTTTTTATAACCTTAACCATGTCGAGTTTTGTGCCTACGAAGTACGATTTGCGGACAGCATTGGTTTTCTGTTATCATTTGAAGAAAACTGCTGCAGAATCGCATCGAATGCTTATCGAAGCTTACGGTGAACATGCTCTTGGTAAAACACAGTGTTTCGAGTGGTTCAAAAAATTCAAAAGTGGTGCTTTTGACGTGAGAAACAAAGAGCGTGGGAAACCACCGAAAAAGTTCACAGACAACGAATTGCAAGCCTTATTGGATGAAAATGATACTCAAACTCAACAAGAACTCGCGGATCAATTAAATGTGACGCAGAAAGCCATCTCCATTCGTTTGAAAGCTATGGGAAAAGTAGCTATACTAAGCGGGTTCTAACTCGGGTCCTCTGAGGCGAGCGCAGGGCGCGGGGGGAACTCGTAGGCGCGGTGGGAGCGCGAGCGGAGGAAGCGCGGTAGAGGGGGAAGGCGCGGGAAGTCCCGGCGACATCGCTGTAATAGGACCCACATAAACAATACGTTGGACCCTCATAAACAATGCGTTTCTTATTGTTTTTCATCCGCCGCCGCCACCGCCGCTGTTGCGGGCCGAGAAAGATAGAGCGTGCATGACGCTTTACATGACACAATTATTATGGCATGTGCCAGATTAATAACGCGACTGATATTATAACGTAGTATGTTTTGTAGGCGATAGAGCGCGTGATATGAGTGAAGAAAGGATGGAAGAAATGAATTCTCTTTTTTTTATGACGCAGTTTTTTTCAATACGATTTTTTTATTAGCGCGTCGAGGTATAGGATGAATGGATGGAGAGTAAAATAAAGTACATATATAAAATGATGTGGATGAAAATTTTTTATTTGCCTCTTATTTCATCGTGTTTTCTTCGTACGTATGAAAAACTGAAGCTAATAGCTCGCAATCGACAGCGTTCGAATGCAATCGACGGCTCGAACATCGCTAGCTATGACTTATACTTTGATGATGATGTTGACGATGATGACGATGATGCTGATGATGATGATGAATATGTTTGCGATTTTGATGATGTCGGTGAGGAACATGTTGGTGATTTTGATGCTTTTTCACCTGGACGTTCCCAATATCGCGCTTTTTCCCTCGATGATGATGGACTTGGTGGACCTGGTGACAAGGAACTGTACCCCTTGCTGTCGGTCGATTTTCGATGTATATTCTTTTACACGATCCATGTCTTATCACTCGTAATCGAAATTTACGAATGAAAGAAAAAATTATATACACTGTATATATACACTATCAGATCGATAATACATCGCTACGCGTTAAGAGAAGCGCCGATGTCCGGCTGCTAAGCGAAACATAATTCTTCTACAGTAAAAATGAAAGTGATACCCCAGTGAAGCGTATGAAATCACACTGGGTTCCCACAACCCTTAAATTTCTTCGAAGAAGTGTCGATAATGATTTTTTTCTGAGAAGAGAGAGAGAGAGATCGATGTAGCGACATGTAACGACATGTAGCGACGCGTTAAAAGAAGCGTTGATGTTGTTTATATAAACTAGAATCGCTCGCAAAATGTTGTCTTATCTACTTCTAAATAAAGTATGACTCAATAGGCAAAGGGACAAAGAAGTCACAAATGAAATATATAATGAGTTATAAGCGCTCAGTTTCCGCAGTTGGTGCTCTGGAAGAAGAACGAATCGATCGCAATAAGAATAGTGCAAAAAGTATGGTTGATCATCGTGCGAACGTTGAAGACATAGTCAACGTAGTCAAGCACATTAGAAACGTGGATCCTTGAAAAATTATTGTAAACAGTATTGTGAGCGAGAAAAAATGGAAAATCACGAGCGAGTGGAACGCGAACTGCTGGAGCAGTACAGTCAGGTCGCTACTCTGGTGGAATGTTTCGCGTGGCTGCAACGATGCGACGAGTGCATCGAGCGGCTCGAAGAGCTTTGTCGTGCCAAGCGTCCGCGCCTCACCGTTGGACACAGACAATCCATGGTGGCGAGGATCGCGCGACTCGCGGGTGCAAAGACACAACTAGAGCGACGTTTCGTGTACGTTGGTGGTGGGTACGCGAGTCGCGACGAAAGATCTCTCGTCTGGCGAGAGATCGACGCCGCGTTCGAAAGCCGTATATCGACGGGTGCTGTGGTCAACGTCGATTACATCGAGCCGCGGCGGTTTTTGGAAGACGCGAGAGAAATAGTGCTCGAACGTGTGCGAGACGCGGTAGAAAGACACGGTAGTGCAAAAGTGAACACTGCGTTCAACGGCGAGTTTGCGACGAAGGATAAACATGACATTAAGAGTACAAACACTAAGAACAGCGAGATATACCGATACACCGATTTGCGCGAGTGGTACGAGCAGCATATCATCGAACCCACGTTGACATCACTCGAAGAGTTCCAAGAACGCGATAGCGGGTGGGCATTATCGCGAATCCTCAATTTGATAGTGAATGTGAACAAACTAAATCCCATGCGCGCGGGATGTTACTTCGAGGTGCCGCGGGAAATAGCGACGAAACGAGCGGTAATCAACGTTAGTACGATGGACAATGCGTGCTTCGCGTGGTCGGTGGTCGCCGCTCTGTACCCGGCTGAAAGAAATGTAAATCGAGAGTCGTCGTATCCGCATTATACGACGGTGCTGAATCTCGCGGGTATCGAATTTCCGATTACGTTCAAAGACATTCCGAAATTCGAATGGTTGAACGCGGTGTCGATCAATGTATACGGCATCGAGAATAAACAAGTTCTTCCTCTGCGGCTCATCAGTGACAGGAAGGACAAGCACGTCAATCTCCTGTACATGCAAAATCCACGCGACGACGGTGTCGGCCACTTTGCGTGGATCAAGAACCTGTCGCGTCTCGAGAGCTCGCAACTAAGCAAAAAAAAGAACAAGAAATATTTCTGCGATCGGTATGTACACCTTAAAAAATTGTTATAATTTCCCATTTTATTAATAAAATATAGGTAACTGTTATAATTTTTTATTATTTTCAGATGCTTGCATTACTTCGGCACTAATGAGAAATTGCAGTCGCACACAACGGACTGCCAGAAGATCAACGATTGCGCTATTCGGCTGCCGAGCGAGGACGAAAAGTGGCTCGAATTTGGGAACCACTGCAACAAGGAGCGCGTCCCATTCGTCGTCTACGCCGATCTGGAGTGCGTTTTACGGAAGACGGAACCCGACAGGGAAGGTGCGTCGTCGTACGCGTATCAACGGCACGAGGTATTCAGCATAGGCTACTACGTGCGTTGCTCGTACGACGACGCGTTATCGTCGTATCAGTTCCGTCGCGACAAAGATTGTATAGCGTGGTTCGCGCGACAACTCAACGATTTGGCGCATCGCGTGAAAAATATCGTATCCGCCAACGTGCCCATGGAAACGTTGTCGAAAGAACAATGGGAGGCGTACCGTAGCGCGACGCGTTGTCACATTTGCGAGAAACCGTTCGCGTCGGACGACACGCGGGTACGCGATCATTGCCACTAAACCGGTAGATACCGCGGTCCTGCGCATTCGAATTGTAACTTAAATTATAAAAATTCATTATATATTCCGATCGTTTTCCACAATTTATCGGGCTACGACGCGCATTTTATAATTAAGGAAATCGCTACAGCATATGAAGGAC
>NW_017304642.1:406007-413012 GCF_001594115.1 Trachymyrmex septentrionalis
TCGATTGCGAGCTATTAGCTTCAGTTTTTCATACGTACGAAAAAAACACGATGAAATAAGAGGCAAATAAAAAATTTTCATCCACATCATTTTATATATGTACTTTATTTTACTCTCCATCCATTCATCCTATACCTCGACGCGCTAATAAAAAAACCGTATTGAAAAAAACTGCGTCATAAAAAAAAGAGAATTCATTTCTTCCATCCTTTCTTCACTCATATCACGCGCTCTATCGCCTACAAAACATACTACGTTATAATATCAGTCGCGTTATTAATCTGGCACATGCCATAATAATTGTGTCATGTAAAGCGTCATGCACGCTCTATCTTTCTCGGCCCGCAACAGCGGCGGTGGCGGCGGCGGATGAAAAACAATAAGAAACGCATTGTTTATGAGGGTCCAACGTATTGTTTATGTGGGTCCTATTACAGCGATGTCGCCGGGACTTCCCGCGCCTTCCCCCTCTACCGCGCTTCCTCCGCTCGCGCTCCCACCGCGCCTACGATTTCCCCCCGCGCCCCGCGCTCCCCTCAGAGGACCCTAGTTAGAACCCGCTTAGCATAGCTACTGGGAAAGATTCAGAAAGTGGGAAAATGGGTTCCGCATGAACTGAATGAAAGACAGCAAGAAAATCGAAAAACCTCTTGTGAAATGCTGCTCGACAGATACAAAAGAAAGTCATTTCTCCATCGAATCGTGACAGGTGATGAAAAAATGGATATATTTTGAGAATCTTAAGCGTCGTAAATCATGGGTGAATCTTGGCGAACCATCGACATCCACTGCAAGACCAAATCGCTTTGGAAAGAAGACAATGCTCTGTGTTTGGTGGAATCAGAAGGGTGTAATCTATTATGAGCTGCTAAAACCTGGTGAAACCGTTAACACTAATCGCTACCAACAGCAAATGATCGATTTAAATAGAGCATTACGTGAAAAACGATCGTAATATGGAAAAAGGCAACACAAAGTCATTTTGCTTCATGATAATGCTCCATCACACACAGCAAAACGGGTCAAGGAAACGATCGAGGCGTTCAATTGGGAAATATTAGCGCATGCGGCTTATTCTCCAGACTTGGCTCCATCCGATTATCATCTATTCGCATCACTGGGACACGCTCTCGCTGAACAACACTTCAATTCGTATGAAAATGTACGAAAATGGCTCGATAACTGGTTCGCTTCAAAAGAAGAACTGTTTTTTTGGCGTGGCATTCATAAACTGCCGGAGAGGTGGGAAAAAAGTATAAATAGCAATGGAGATTATTTTGAATAAAATATTTTTTATCATTTTCAAACAACAGACGTGTAATTTTTACAAAAAAAATCCGGTTTCATACTTCTACACCTGGTACTATTATTAATCTATACATTTTAATTTATTATACCGCATAATCATAAATACCGCAACAGTCTATTCAGTATGCGCTTTATGTATTGTGTATACATCGAGAGGTCGGGAGAGTCGGATGGGATTTGATCAGTCTATTTTGTGGAAACGGAGGAGGGAGGAAAAAGATTATTAAAGAATCCCACTGGAACTAGGAATGCATTGGGGGAATTCGGGAGGAATACTGGAATATTGGATGTTGAAGTTTGACCGGTGATGGCAGTTCGAATTTTTGCAGGATCAAAATAATGAGGGCCGATTGTATAGGCACCCTGAGGGATGGATGTGGTAGTAGTCCGGGGGAATTGAGTGATGAGTGACTTAAAAGTGTCACTCTCTAGGATCCAGAAGTAGGATCTAGGTAGGGGTGGAGGAATTTTCTCTAAGAACTCCACGCTGTCCGTGGAGTTCGTCGGAGACGGACTTCGTCTGGGGGAAATTAGGATCGATGAATCGGACGATTATGTAGGAGTATTGGAAAAGACTCTCTCCGTCAGTGCGTCCGAGAACGCGGGTGAAGGAGATCGAGGGGGAGGCGAAGGTGGTAGCTGGGGAGGTGTTTGAGGAGGAGGAGGTATAACCTCAAGTTGATTAGCCGGCGGAGCTGGTGATGACGAGGATGGTGGTGGTGAAGAGTGATCCTCGGCGACTCTGCTCTAGTGAACCCCAGAGGTATCTCTTAAACCCTCGTCCAAGAGTCTCCGTGCCTCCCGGTAGGTCCAGCTTCAAAGCCACCCCTTGTAAGGACGGTTCGGGCGCGGCACTATAATTTAATATAAATTATAACGGATTGTACTCTTATTAACACATATACATATACATATGCGCGCGCGCGCGCGCGCGTGTGTGTGTGTGTGTGTGTGTGTGTGAGGGTGTGTGAGGGTGTGTGTGAATGGGACTTACTGTTGTTTCGCAGTTGTAGATGGATCTAACGGCCGAAATTGTTGGTCCCAGCACTCCACGGAAGGTTGCCACTCGGATGTGGAGTCATAGTCGGATGTGGACTCCGAGTCACTCTTATTACTTGACAGTAATAACAAATAGATCACTCGATCTAACGGATCGCGGCTTACCACTATGATCGGTTAAGATCACAGATCGGCAAAGTTTCGTGTCAGAGGTGGAGTTTTACTGACGTAACTAGCGTGTAATCGCGAATCGGCAATTTCGGAGATGGAGTTTGACTGATAACTGATAACTGACGACTGCGTGAAAAGTGACTGGTGACTGACTGCTGACTTCTGACTGCTGACTGACTGTTCCTCGTGGAGGACCTCTCTTTTTATATTGGCGAGTTAGTGGTGCCGAGTGCAGAGCACACGTGTGCTGCTGGGTCAATCCAGGATTAGGATTAGGGATATCGATTGTGAAATGGGATACAGGGCTATGTGTCTAAGACAACTTTCGTTATCGATCATTTGCCGGATGTCCAATAGATTCGAGCCACATGTGTCATTTATTGCGCACAACTGCTGTTTTATTTCATAATTCTAATCTATTTATTCTTCCCGTTCCTCGGGATAAGGTTCGCCTATTTGGCACTTGGTTCTAATATCTAATCCAACGGTTCTGTCCCGAATGGATTATTAGTTTGAAATGTTATTTGGCTCGTCGCTATTGTAACAGATAGTTTATCGGTATTATTGGTTAATAATTTTTATGGTGATGTGACGAAAGTTTTTAGTCGAAGAAAAAAGAAGTGTGGAGTCCGGACATAACAGCATATTTTCATTAGTATAGTAATGCAATTCATAAAAAAAAACAAATTTAATTATATATGATATGTTGTCCTTCAGATAATCTTGGACATAAAAACATTACATTTATATGGGAAAAAGAAAAGTTAACATCTTTAAACATTTTTTCAATAAAGATATTTATTTACTTTAATTCAGAAAATGTTTGAAATAATTGCCATTAACTTCTATACCTTTTTTAATGCGATAAATAAATAATTGTTTCACATTTTCAATGATTTCCGGGTGATTCTGATTGATGTGTGATCTTGATACATGCACGTCAAATTCTTTCTTGCACTGAGTTTCAGTTTGATTCTACATAAATTAAAGCCGTTTCTATTTTCTTTTTTTGAGTATACATTTTTTTCTTAATATTGCAGAAATGCGTATGATGTTGAAACAACTACTTTAATGCGATATCAAGACTACATTAAATATCTTTAAGTATTTCTGGCGATTCATGGTAAATGTTTATAAACATACTATGAAATGGGCACGACTTTGTGCGAGCTAGCACAAGTAATGTTTACAATCATCCGCGACGAAAAAACAAAAACCTTTGTTTTGATGGTAGCTAACAATCCATGTACAACATCAGTTGTCGACAAATGATTCCAGCATGATGGTTGTCGAGTTTATAACATTTTCACAACCGGAAATGCAAGAAAGAATTCAATGTGCATGTACCAACCATCAGAATCACCCAGAAATCATTGAAAATGCGAAACAATCAATTATTTATCGCATTCAAAAATATATAGAAGTTAATGGCAATCATTTCAAACATTTTCTGAACTAAAATAAATAAATATCTTCATTAAAAATACTTAAGTATGTTAACTCTTCATTTTCCCATATGTGATTTTTCTATGTCCAAAGTCATCTGAAGGGCAACATATCATATATGGGTGAATTTGTTCTTTTATAAACTGCGTTACTACGTTAATGAAAATATGCTATTCTATTTTTTAAAAATCGCAATGATCTTAAAATATCAAGAACTATGACTTTGAGAAAAATTTTTTTCTTATTATATATAATATAATATGTGTCTTTTTCAATCAAACAACTTTTTCCTACAGCATTTTCCCGTATCATCAAAAATGAAGATATTTTAAATAATCAAGTTAAAGGAAACATCTTATATATATCGTTAAATAAATTATTATACCTGCTTATATGTGTGCTCCTTGAAGAAAAAGATGACTATCTATTCCAAACATATTCCAAACCTATTTTCCAAACTGTGAAGGTATATAATAATAATTTTTTTCAAAAAGTGTGTAAAATCTTTAAATTGCACCAAATTCACAGAGTAATAATTAATCAATAATTTCTAAAAAGGAACGGAGGAACAGCTCAGTATCGGACTGCTCTTCGCCCTGATGAAGTGGACTGCAAGGTTCATGAAATGTTGATCGATAAATAATTATAAATTCGACGCATTGCACAGATAAATGAAATCAGTAAGATTTGTAATATCGAGAATAAATTTATTATTATTATTTTCTATTCAACAATATTAATAATGTAGCTGTTACATATAATAACATGCTTCAAAAGTCATAGTGGGTGTCTAGATATATTCAAGAATATCTCTCGTTAATTATACTACAAAATGCGTGATATCATAACAAATTTTTAAAAAAAGATAAAAAAGCGCCAAATATGCGTACTCCTCTCAGAAAAAAACCGTTATATAAACTATTATACATGTTTGTATATGCTCCTTGAAGGAAAAGATAACTTCTTATTCCAAACCTATTCCAAACCTATTTTCCAAACTATAAAAATGTATAATAATAATTTTTTCCAAAAATTACGTGAAATCTTTAAATTGCACCAATTATAAACAGAAAATACGTTCCATTGAAACACTAATGTTATATAATTACTTTTAAACAAAAAAAAAATTGAAAATGAGTTAATTGAAATAAAAAAAAATTAATATCAAAAAAGATTGGCGCCGCTAGCAAACTCAGTTTGATCTGGCCAATTTTTTTATATTAATTTTTTTTATTTCAATTATGATACTGAGCTGTTCCTCCGGGCCGTTCCTTTTTAGAAATTATTGATTAATTATATTATTCTGCGAATTATCCTTTTCATTTTACTGTCGATATACAATGCTAATGAAACCATAGGTAAATCGGTAAATAAAAGTCGCAATAAATGAGTGACAGCTATCGTCAAAAACATGAAAAGGAAAAACGTGACAAGGAAAATTTTTTGAGGCGTAGCTTACATAAAAATTTGACTTTTTGGATTTCTCTTGATTTCGCATCACATTGATCGTAAAACACATAGAGGTAAAATAAACATTTTTTATATTATATAATTCGGACCCAAGCTGTCAAATGAGCTTATACTCAAAAGTCGATCGGAACATCCTTTATTAAAAAACCAATAATCTCAGATGCTCGCAACTCGTTGATTCGCGTAAAGATATGGGGCAGTCTCGCGCTACGCGTTCACTTGACGCGAGACACTACCGCATCTTTTAATTGATATCAACAACTGACGCAAAGTTAAAATCCAACTATATGAAATTAAAGAATACAATTCAAGTGATACTATCTTTCATTTTTATATAATAAAACCCAAGTATAATATATATACAGGGTGCGGCGCCAAAATCCGGACAAATTAAATATATTTTTCTAAACATGTTTTATTGCTACAATGAAAAGATTTACAAAATTTGTTTAGCTCCATTGTTTGTAAGGCCATAAAGAACATATTCACTCAATATATCCCCCGCTTGCTTGAATGACCGCCTCCATTCTCGGTCTGAAGCGTGCGCAGGTACGCTTTAATGCGTCACGGTCCATATCGGTGAATGCCGCTTCAATAGCGGCTCTCAATGATGCGACGTTTGGATGTCTGGACTTGTTCGTGACCCTTTCAACCACGCCCCATACGTAGAAGTCCAAAGGATTCAAATCTGGGCTGTTGGGAAGCCAGAATTCTTTCCACCAAAACATGTCGACGTTGTCCGACAACCAATTTTGCCAAATGACTTGTGTGGGCGGGCGCACCGTCCTGCTGGAAAACATATGGCTTTCCAGCCGACACAGTTTCCATCCACGGCTTCACTACATTTGTCAGAACACGCAAATAAACTTCTTTTGTGACATTTTCCCCTTTGTTAAAAAAAACGCCCTCCTTCGAGTGGAATTTCCTCGCCGGTGTTGCAGAACCTTCGTTGGACTTCTCCGACTCATGATACTTTGCGAAGACATCATACACAGTCGATCTCGGATACCCGAAAAACCGAATGATTTCTGTCGCCGAGTGCCCGGCGCGAATACTTTCGATAATCGCGGCTCTTCGGTTGTACTCCGCACTTGGTTTCAACATTGCGACTGTTTCGAGGTTATGATGGTTTAGTACATGCGTCAAGCTATTTGACTGCCAATCGCGACATCTACCAATGGTATTGAACGGAGGGAATTTCAATTTGAAATTTGTCCGGATTTTGGCGCCGCACCCTGTAAGTATATATTTGTGTCTCTATTGAAGGATTTTCTCATTCCGATCTAAATGGCTTTAATTCTTATATAAAATTTTTATATCGCAATTCATTCAAGAAAATGGATTGCGATATAAAAATTGAATGGACAAAGTAACGCAATTTTATGATAACGTTTTGAATAATGTTTTAAAGGCTAATTAATTAACTACTACTTTGATTGGAAGGGAAAGTCTTTGAATGAATTGCGATATAAAAATTATATATAAGAGTTAAAGCCATTTAGATCTGAATAGAAAAATCCTTCAACAGGGATACATATATACATACATACATACATACATATATACACATATATATATAATATATATATATATATATATACATACACACAA
>NW_017304642.1:413050-420748 GCF_001594115.1 Trachymyrmex septentrionalis
TATATATATATATATATATATGTGTACATAGATTTCATTGTATAAAAATAAAAAGTAGCATTTGGATTGTATTCTTTAATTTGATATAGTTGGTATGGAATTTAACTTGACGCCAATTGTTGATATCAATATATACAGGATGACCCTAAAATTTGGCATCACCTATTATGAGCAGGTAGAGCGGACTAAAATATATGTCAAAGTAGCATATAGGTCCTCCATTTTTTACTTACTAACCATACCCTATACCAATAATACTAGCACTTATTGGACTACAGACATAATACTAAGCGCTTGTTGGACTGGATCACATATGACGGTCAAAATAGATAGTAGGAAGGCTGTCGGCATTTCGGCACAGATTAAAGGAATACTTCGATATATAAAGCTTTAGAGCGGACCTAACTGAGTCGAAAAGTCTTGTATCATTTTGCAGTTTGCACAATAGTTAATGAAATATTAATGTTTAAAGATAGAAGATACGCGCGTCCGCCTGGCCTACTATCCGAATGTACGGCCCACCAATCGCATGGCTCGCAGACGGCGGGGAGCAAAGATGGCCCAGCAGGCAAGCCTCTAAACGTCATAGCTCGAGCGGCGCGCTACATTCGGTAGTACTAGGCCAGGCGGATGCACGTATTCGGCTATCTTTAAACATTAATATTTACACCGCTGTTAATTAATATTTTGTTAACTATTGTGCAATCTACAAAAAGTAGAAGACTTTTTGACTCAGTTCGGTTCGCTCTATCCGATCATAATAGGTAATGCCATTTTTTAAGGACACCCCGTATACTAGACTAACAAGGAAAAAAGAAAAAAATTTTTTGTAATTGACCTCTCAGCTTAAAAGCTTCCATTTCATGCCAAAAGAACATCCCTAAATTTTTATTAAAAAATATTAAGATTTAGAGGTCGCTAGTGAACGATTCTTAAATCAAAGTTTCGATTTTCTTAAATACATGTTTGATTTAATGCAAAAATGGCTTAAACCGGATTTTAAATGTGGTACTGTATATTTTTTTGGTCGCTGAACACGATGTAACAATTCATTTAACTCTATGATATACGTTTTAAAAAATACAGCCCGATTAATGTAAAAAAATGACCTAATTTTAAATTAAAGGTCGATTTTAGAAAGGTTCCAAGCGTTCAAATGAGTCATTATTCTCCTCAAATTGTAGATCTGATTATTCAAAACAAGATTCAGTTGGAATTTCCCTGCACTTCCTACAGAGTCTTTAAAAGTTGCACTGGATTATAAATCATTTTTAAGGATAGAAAAAATTTTTTTACAAGTTTTAAAATATATCGCTTTATGATTTTAACATCCTCAAATCAAATGCCTTAATTTGAAAATAAAAAACTCTTTATTAGAAAATGAAATGAATACATAAAGAAAATATACTACATAATATGTAGCTTATTTCAATTATAATAATTAAATTATATTTTTTTTATTATATACCTATTTCATTTTCTAATAAAGATTTCTTTATCGTCAAATTGAGGCATTTAATTTGAGGATGTCAAAAAAAGCAATATAATTTAGAACCTTTTTAAAAACAGAAAAAAAATTTTTTCTATCCTAAAAACGTTTTATAATCCAATTAAATGCAACTTTTGAAGACCCTGTAAGAGATCCCAGGAAAATTCCAATAATCTTGTTCTGGATGAACAGACCTACAGTTTGAGAAGAGTAACGACCCATTTGAACGTTTAGAATCTTGCTAAAATCGACCTTGAACTTAAAATTTGTTCATCTTTTACATTAATCGGGCTGTATTTTTTAAAAAAACATACAGTATCACATTTAAAATCCGGATTAAGCTATTTTTGCATCAAATTAAACATGTATTAAGGAAAATCTAAACTTTGATTAGAAAATTGTCCACTAGCGACCTTTAAATCTTAATATTCTTTGATAAAATTTAGGCGTGTTATTTTGACATAAATTGGAAGCTATTGAGCTGAGAGGCTGATTAAAGAAAAATATTTTTCTTTTTCTTGTCAGTCTAACGTATGCTTAGATTCATTGCATAAAAATGAAAGATGGTATTACTTGGGTTCTTTATTTAATTTGGTATGATTGGTAAAAGATTTAACTTGGCGACAGTTGTTGATATTAAATTTTTTATATAAATGATACATGTCATTACAGTTAAGTAAGTAACAAAGATAGTATCACTTAATATTGCTTTTACTTTAGAATTTAACTTAATTAGTTATTACTGTAGCATTTTTAAATTTAAATTTTTCATTTGGTACATTAGTTTTCTTCGAATAATTTTTAACAGAGTAGTATATAAATTGTATTATACAAGTGCACACACTCTCGCGTGCACGTATGATTGCGTACGCATGTAAGTTTACTTATATAGAATTTCATACATGCTACTATCAGATATTAAACAGAAGAAGTCATTTAATACTTGTTCTAACTCCCTCAAAACGGCAAACACTATGGGCACCATCATAGCAGTGGCTGCGGTGTTTGTTATCCACATGGATATAAAAGTTGTGACCACGCATAAACCACCGAGCAATCTTGCGTGGCTGCAACCGACCGTTTTCATGACTCCGAGAGCAATCCTAATATGAAGATTGCTGTGCTCAATAGCGATAGCAAGGATTAAACCGCCAATGAATACCATTATTGTATCGTTCATATAACAGGAAGCTGTATCAGCCGTACTGAGTATACCCAAAGCTGGGAACATGACAACCGGGATGAGTGCTGTTACTGCCATAGGAAAGCAGTCGCTAACCCAATAACCACCCATCAGTAATACTACAAATGCACATCTAACTTCCTGCAAAAATCATTAAGTTACTTATTATTATGAAATTTAAACAAAATTTAAACTATATGTACTGTACTTAAGCTTTTTTCTTTCTTTTTTTATAAAGAGTGTAGATTAAAATCCAGAATTTATTAAGAATTAGTAAATTAAAATAAAAAAGATACGTTGATTTATATCCTAGAAAATATTACAGATAAGATATTAGAAATAAGATTTATAGAATCTAGTTATTTTTTTATAAAATTGTAGAAAATCCTAAAATATTCAAATTGATAAGGTTTAAAAAATTATATATAGAAAAATAGGAAAGGAATACCGAGTAATTATAAATCAAGGGAAAAGGTAAAAGAAAAAGTGCCCATAGAAGTGCAAAAACAATCTTCCAATAGATCTTCAAGAAACGGCCCGTATTTCTTAAGCAGTTAATTAGATTCCTTAAGTAATTGACAGATTCTTCTCTCCTTTCAGACCTAATTACAAATTGGTTATTAAATCCTTTCATTACCTGTAGATTGATAGCATAAGTGTTGAGCTTACAAAGATAAATCTTAAAAAGAGATCGATTTTTGCTCAAAAAAGTGTAAATAAGAGGAGTAGTGTTACGAGGGTCGTTCGAAAAGTCCGTGCAAAGTCACTGCTGATGGCACTACTGGCGCGTATCAAGGTTAGATTTAGTTAGTAGCATCTCTTGGAGGAACACACACCAAGTTACAGCCAGATCGGTCTATTTGTTTGTGTTTGGCATTCATTTGAATCGAGGAAGTCGAGTGATTTTCAATAACGCACCAGCTCACACCTCAGCAGTTGTGGTCGCAAAATTAATGGAATTAGGGTTCCAACTCGTCTCACATCCCCCCTATTCTCCAGACTTGGCTCCCTCGGACTACTATTTGTTCCCCAATATGAAGAAATGGCTGGCGGGAAAAAGATTTTATGGAAACGAGGACGTGATTGCAGAAACAAACCCCCCTCGACTTCCTCGATTCAAATGAATGCCAAACACAAACAAATAGACCGATCTGGCTGTAACTTGGTGTGTGTTCCTCCAAGAGATGCTACTAACTAAATCTAACCTTGATACGCGCCAGTAGTGCCATCAGCAGTGACTTTGCACCGACTTTTCAAACGACCCTCGTATTATAGATTTTGACAAATTGATATAATACAATTATTAAAATGTTTATAGCATTCTGGGAATACTTCGAAAATTGATCAGAAATATAAATATGTATCTAAATTTAAATATCTTAATTAATTTTTAGAGGTGTTTTCTAAATGTATAAACTATTTAGAACTTTATTGTATCCAAAAGGACAAAATCTACAAAAAAGTGTTATTTTTTGTTATGTTTCTTATTTAGCAAAGAATATTTTTAATATCCTCCAAAAATAAGCAAATTTTTGACTATAGAAAACATTATTTTTTTTATTTACACCTTGTTGGTAAAAAGAGCAAAAATTAACTCTTTCCAATATTTTTTGAAATATTTAAATATAAATACAGTTTACTGCAAAAGATAATACAATTCAATAAAAAGTTGAAAGATAAAAATAATCAATTTTGTTTATGGTATTATTATGTTGAATATAATTGTAATCTGAAAAATATTCTAATGCGTCAAAATTTTGGATGGTGGGAAACTTAGAATTAAAATTAGAAAACGTTATTTTGTATGTAATTTACGGTATTACAATGGACTATGATTTGATGATTTCCGAAATAAAATATTAATGCAAAATATTATTCAAATATTAATTTTTTTTTAAGACATTAACTAGAGCAAGATATTAAAATGTCCCCTGAGACAAAGTAAAATATTGTCAATATATCTGAATGTATTTAAATAATGATTACGCTCAGGAGCTGAGTGAGCGCTGATTTTTTAATATGACTGATTTTTGTCTTTAGCTCTTCGCTGAATTCAAGTATAGATATTAATTGTAATAAAAAATTGCTGAATGCTTACTAATGTAAGTTGCTTTGTCTCTTAAATGCAGTCATTGGCTGCATTTGGCAGCAATGAAAACTGATCAGTAAGCGCTCAGTGATTCCTCAATATGATTCTTTAACATAATTCCTACACTTAGATTTAGCAAAGGCAAGAACAAATTGTATAAAAAAATCACTGCTCGTTGATAAGTTTTTTCTGCTAAAAGCAGCTGTGTTACTCAGATATACTCAAATAATATTCTATTTCCCATTATTATATGATAAGTAATTAATATCTAAGTTATACTTCATTTTATTATACTTTATTTTGTAAATTGTCAGCTTCTTGTAATTATATTATAATAATATATATTACATAATAATATACTAAAAATATTTATTTTGTTTAAAAATATGAGTCTTATATTGCAAAAGATAATACATGAAGATATTGTGTAAACTTACGAAATGACATTAAGTCAATATTGTATATGTTGAGTTTAATATTAATTCCATATTTTCACTTTATGAAACCTTTAAATGATAAATATTGATAGAAATTTAAAAATTTTTATTATTTATTATTTGCCATCGATTATAAACTTTGAAATCTGTTAATTTTTATACTAATTGCATATTCAATAATATAAAAAATTTTTTAAGGTTTATTAAACAATTAAGTAATTCCTTAACTATAATGTAAAAAGTTTTTAAGGTTCATTAAACAATTAAATAGTCCCTTAACTACAATCACTAATAGTTCAATTTACAGTTTTTCTGAAATATAAATATGTAAATTATGACTTTAATCTTAACAATAAAATTTCAAGAAAATGTTTTAATTTGGAATAAATTAACACTTTTAATGAATAATATATCGCAATAAATGTATTTAATTAAAACATTTTAGGAAAATTAATTAAAGTAACTTTTTTTACAACTTTAACCACCAATTTCTCAATATAATTTTATTTCATTTAAAAAGTCAAAATAGAGTTTAATATAAATAATAAAAAAATTTTTGGAGAAAAAGATTGTTTCTTTTTGTAAAACAACACTTAAAAAATTATTCTATTGTGTACATGCATTATTATAAAATTTTATCGTAATATAAGTTTATCTATACTTTATCTATAATGGGATGTAAAAAATTTAAATCAATTCAATATCAAATGAAGTACTAACGTTTCTGTTGGATCTTCACCTACATTTTCCGTTCTTCCTTCCATAATATTTAAGATTTACGTACACTTTATACAAAACACGTTTCCAAGATATACTAACATTAATTTCTGTTTTATTGGTTATGAAATATGAATCTCAGGAATCGCAGGCAATATAACGTGATTTCGAATCGCATGATCCTTTTACACGATTTTCATTTGACTTGCTTTATTAATCGATGGTAGAAGAAAACAAGAGGTGCGTTCCTAGTTACGCATGAAATGCATGATGTATCGTTTGTCCTTGTTGTTCATCAATTATTAAAGGATAAAACGATACAGCATGCGCTTTATGCATAACTCGGAATACACCCAAGATGTTTCAGTGTGTATAAAGCCGTAATCACACTACAGATTCCCGATTCTGACTCGACTCTGATTCGACTACTGACTCGGACTCCTGACTATCATTCAACCAATCACAGCAAGGCAGCTGCCGACTCTAATTGTCGACTCAAGAATAGAAATCACTCTATTTTCAGTCATGTGATTCTGAGTCGTAGCAAATAAGATTGCGAAGTTTAGTCACGTGTCATATATCAGTGGATTTTTGAATGAAGGAATTTGAAACATATAAGAATTCGGTAACTCTTCAATAATGAGTAAAAAAATTAGTTCGACAAGGAATACAGAAATTTAATTAATACAGAAATTGCGTGAAAGACCTGTTTTGTAGGATATTTCGCATTCACAAGATAACAGATCAGATTTAAAAGCTATTTATTGGGAGAAAGTGGCAGAAGCACTGGGTTAATGAATAACAATTCCCAATGGGAAGAAAATGTTTTTTAAATGTTTTTTAAACGTTCACATTATTTATTAATTTCATATTTTGTTTCCAAAATAACATTTGTAACGTCATTTAACGTTTTTTAAACATTTATTTGTAATTAATTTTATTATGATCCATTTCCGCACCAAAATAATTTTACATTTTTTACACGTTTATTTAACGGTTATTAAATTAATTTTATAGTAATTTTTCGTTTAAAATAATGTTTCAAAGAAATATTTTTTAAACGTTTATTTAATATTAAATAAATGTTTGTTTTACATTAATTTTCCGTTTGACGTAAAGTCTCGAAGGAACATTTATTAAATATTTATTTAATGTTTATTGTTAATTTTGTATTAATTTTGTATTAATTTTTACAATGATGTTCTGAAGAAACATTTTTTAAATGTTTATTTAACGTTAATATAATTAAACGTTCATTTTACATCAATTATTCATTTAAAATGATGTTTGGAAGAAATATTTATTAAATATTTATTTAACATTTATTAAATGTTTGTTTTACATTAATTTTTAGTTTAAAATAACTGTTTAAAAAACATTTTTTAAACGTTTATTTGTAAAATGTTTGTTTTACATTAATTTTTTATTTTAAATAACGATGAAAAAAACATTTTTTTTTATGTTTATTTAATGTTAATTAAATGTTCATTTTACATTAATTATTTATTTGAAATAATATTTTGAAGAAGTATTTTTTAAACGTTTATTTAATATTTATTAAATAAATATTTTGTTTTACATTAATTTTTTGTTTGAAATAACTGTCTAAAAAACATGTTTTGAATATTTATTTAAACGTTTATAAAATGTTTGTTTTATATTAATTACTCAATTAAAACAGTATTTAAAAAAAATATTTTTTAAATAATTATTATTTAACATTTATTAAATGTGTTTTTTATATCAATTGTTTATTTAAGATAATGGCTTGAAGAAATATTTT